>NC_143480.1:63921409-64076465 GCF_027475165.1 Benincasa hispida | reverse complement strand
CTTGCCCATATATGAGGCTAAGGTCATCACAATGCAACGTCAAATCACTCTTCGTCATTTTGGTTTCCAACAACACGTCCCTCATACTTCTATATCGCTTCAGAACTTCATTAGGATGAGTTCTAACCCCTCGTTACGCCAAAACAGGTTTATAACCCTTTATCGGGGCTTACCGGGTGATTCAGACACTTATCGAGGGCCTTTCGGGACATAACAATGCTTACCAGACTCTACCAGCCTAATGGTCGCCTACCGAGCTCTACCAAGCCATTACACTACTTACGGAGACAATTTGGACAAGTATTGGGCCAACCAGGAACTATCGAGTGCCACTAATGCTTTAAGATGCCATCACGAGTGTCGAGATGTCATTAGTTTTCTCTCTCATATTCGGGCATGCTTACTCAAGGGCAACAATCCAACTCGAGAGTTCCCAGATATCCATCCATCCGGCATAATCGAGATTTAACCCCTCCGAACCCTTGTTGAATCAAAACGGCATACAGGGGCGCAATGCTGGCACGTTCGTGTCGCCCAACACTATCAATGAGATCCAATTCTCGATGGTGACATCCAATTCTCGATGGAAGACGCCCAAGACACTTGTCTTGTAACGTTCGCCACTCACTTAGGCCATAGGGCCCAAAGGTGGTGGAGAGCTGACACCATGCCTCCACTGTAGTGCATTATGAACATTTTTCTCTTTGCCACCCATGTATATGACATGAAATTCAACGTGCTTGCATATCTTATCGATATGCATCTAACTTTCTGCTTAATGTTCAGCATGGCATGCCTGCCCACTTATCTTAGTGTGTTGGATGATGCACGATCCTCGCATCATGGCACTTCTCTTGCCCCTCTATCTTGGCCAAACGTGTTGACACTCACGTATTGCCAATGCACTGTCTACACAAGTGGATTCATAATCTACTATCTCAAAGTTAGATTGTGACATCCTCTCCTACTTAAACTAACATCCTCAACGACAAACTTGGGGGTGCAATCCATTCATTCTCGTTAGATTGCAACACCCGATGTGTAACTGATAATAGTGTGCTAGCTCGATAATTTGGAACCGTATAGATAGAAAATCCCAAATAGGTAATTATTATCTTTTGCTATCCCAATCGTCTAGTCTTTCAACCAATTTACTATCTTCTTCCGGACCTCCTTTGACAGGTTAAGCGCCAGAGTTTGCAACCAATTAAAAAACTCTACATTTGATTTGATATAGCCAAGTGATGTAGTTGGAGCCATCGAACATAGTTCTAATAAGACAAAGGAAAATAGACAGAGATACTCCAACTGATGGATATTTCGAACCGAAGGCAGTGCGGACAGCGGCGAACTAACAGATGGGCTAACAGATGATTGTCACAGATTGGATTCGGATATGCACGCTGGATCTGGAGAGATGGCTGGGATCAAACAAAACTAGATCTGAATTAAATGAAATCGAATTGGTCAAATCAGAGGGCACGCAAACGGGTCAACCAGTGAAAGCGCAACAAACGGACCACTGAGGAAATCACGAACACAAACACGGTCCCAAGCGAACAGAACGAGCCACACGCACAAGCGAAATCACGAAGAAATCACGAACGGGTGACTGGTTCTGAAGAGAAAACTCCGGATCTGAGAAGGCGACCACTGACGGAGGATCGGGCGACCGGCTGTCTGACGGGGAACGCGCACGAACGGAGACGAAATGGTGGCCACTGACAGAACCGCGAACGATCGGAGACGAAAACGGTGGCCACTGACCGCGTACGAACAAACGGAGACGAATCGTGACTGATGGCGACTGACGAAAACGCTACAAACTGACGGCAAGTGACGGGAACGCGTACGAACTGACGGTGACCGATGGAAACGTGTACCAAAATTCTCGATATGGACCCTAATTTTGGGTGCTGATACTTGGGTAAACTTTTGCTGTAATTTATGTTTTCACATTAGGGGTAATTATACACATGTGAGTAGCTAAAAATAGGCGCCAAATCCTAACCAAATACACCAAATACGAATACAAATTTACATAAACAATATAATATTAACAATAGATTCTTGAAATTTTTTTTCCAATTTTATCTGTAATTAGTAGTTTCAATTTTGTTTTAATTATGTTTTGAAGTTTATGTGATGTTCTTTTTTTTAATCTTCCGTATTCCTATTAGAGAAAATTAAAAGTTCAAGTGAACTAATTAGATATTTTTGAAGTTCATGTACTTCACAAAATTTAAAAATTTGGAAATCTATTATATACTTTTTAATGTTTAAGGATGATTCATAGGAATAAATTTGGATGATTCATAGGAATAAATTTGTAATTGAATCTAAGAAAAGTAAAAGGAAATAAAATAGATAAATAAATTCTTTATAAAACAAATAGATTATCCTCCAAATAGACCAAATATTTAATTCCTAGATTCTTATGGGCATAAAACAAAAATGATTTTTAAAATAATGTTATTTTAATAATTATTAACAAAAATAGGATTGGATAGAAAATATTGACAAAAATAAGTGTTTGAATCGTGTACCGAATACATGATTACTTGTGACTTGACACGTGCAGACTGCCACATGGACAGTCATGCAGTGTTGACCAGGTAATCGTGGACAGAGTCCAGATTACTCTAAGTTGTGTATCGGGTACACGACTTAGTGGCCCTTCCTCTTCTTCCTCCCATTCGAAACGTTTCTCATTTTCTTCCTCCTCACTGCCGTCGTGAGTCAATCTACCCTCTGCCATCGTGAGTCAATCTACCCTTTGTCGCCATCAGCCTTAGGTAGAATTTTTTTCTTTATTTTTTTTCTAATATATGAATTTGTATACTTGGACTTTTATAGATTTGTTTATTTGGGTTGATTTATAGATTTATTTATATGTTTTGATATGTTTTTTTTTTTTTTTTTTTTTTTATAGATTTGTATACTTGGATTGATTTATGTATACTTTTTAGATTTGCTTATATAATTTATTTTTTTCTAAGATTGTTTCATTTGAGCTGATTTATAGATTTGTTTATATGATTTTTTTTTTTTTTATAGATTTGTATATTTGGGATGATTTATGTATACTTTATAGATTTGACTTTTGTTGTTGTATAAACATATTTTTCGTCAATTATAATAGTTGAAAAAAAAATTGAATAAATATGTCAATGCATCCTAAAGATTTAGTTATTCTTGTACCTGGAAATGATGGAGATAGTGATATTGACATTGAACTTGATGAATTATTTATAAATGATAGAATTGAGGAACATTATTTTGAGTTGGTATCATCAAATATTTTTACCCAGAGAGATTAGAAAATTACTAATTCAACATGTGAACGAGGGTCAACTTTGGAAGAAAGGAGTATATGTGTAGATAATTCTAGTTTAATACAGAAAGGAATGTTATTTAATACAAAGAAGGTTTACAACTTGCTGTAAAAAAATACTACGTGAGATTATTGTAGTGGAATCAAATCAAGATATTTGATATGTGAGATGCAAACAAGGATGGTTGTGATTGGAGGTTACGGGCATGTCGGCGTAAAACTCATGGGATGTTCGAAATCACCAAACTTGAAGGGGAACTCATATTTGTATTCAGAATTGACACAACTTGATTTAAATTTTTTGAGTATCGGAATCTAAAATTTGGTTAGAGGTGATCTTGGAGTACTTGTGGCCCTACTCCAAAAAGCAATTAAAAAAATGGCTATAAATTTAATTATAGATGGGTGTGGTAAGCTAAGAGAAAAGCATTGATTGTCGTGTTTGGTGATTGGGAGAAATCATATTCAGAGCTTCCGTATTGGTTGAGTGCTCTTGTTTATTACAATCTAGGAACACGATCGGATTGGTATTACAATCCAACGTATATAGGTATGCACGAGCATACATTATGGAGCTAATTGGAGGATTTTTGTTCATTAACAAGTCGAACACTCTAATACATCTTATGTTTCTCCATCTACGGTCTGATTTCGAGCATGCTGGTACTCGTGGGGTGGTGCCTGTCTTGCATGGATTTATGGAGAACTTTGTCGAACTACCAATGCACAAGCGTTAGAAATAGCAAGACCGCTAATACTACTACAGGTATGGGCTTATGATAAATTTCAAATTATAGCACCACAAATCCAGTTACAGGCTATCACACCCCGCCCCGAGCCCACCTCTTTGGCCCGAGGGGAGGTGCGACGGATCGCAGATACCACCATTTCGTGATACCTACTGTCCATCTAAACCTCTTGTACTTCATCTCATAGCTTATCGCCTAGTAATCTCTTACTGTCGCTTATCATCCAGCCCTCTTGCTGTCGCTTATCGTCAAACGTCAGCGCCGATCGCATAGCACTTACGCCTCATCGCATAGCTCCATCGTCTAGTGGTCTCTCACTGTCGCTTATCACCTAACGATCTCACTATCGCTCATCGCGTATCTCTCGTTATCGCTCATCATGTAGTACTGATCCCATCGTCTAATGCATCATGCCCATCGTCTAGTGCGTCCGCTTATCGTGTAGTGTGATCGTCTAGCATTCGCGTTTATTGTCTAGCGCTCGCGCCTAATGCACCATCTAGCATTTACACTTATCGTCTAGCCCTAAGATCATCGTTTAGCGCTATCATCTAGTGCTATCGTCTAGTACTTATGCTGATCGTGTAGTGCCATTGCCTATCACGTAGTGTTATGCGATGGGCGCAGGCGCTAGACGATGAACGACAACGAGAGGGTTGGATGATGAGCGACAGTGAGAGGGCTGGATGATAAGCGACAGTGAGAGATTATTAGACAATAAACTATGCAATGAAGTACAAGAGGTTCAGATGGGAAGTAGGTATCACAAAAGGGTGATATCTGCAGCCCGTCGCACCTCTACTTGGGCTTAGGAGTTGGCTCGGGGCGGGGTGTGACAGCTTGGTATCAGAGCAAAGGTTTATATAAAACCTGGGGAATGTTAAGTGTGAAGGTTGTAGAGTTAATTGATACCAGTTTGGTATCAAAACATAAGTTCTTGGAAACCGGAGGGTTGAGTTTAGGAAAACCTGAGATTTGAGTTCAATAAAACCAGAGGGAAGTGTGGTAGAGTATAAGTTTAAACAAAAACCTAGGAATTAGTCAAGGTGAGACTAAGAGGAATAGCAGAAGTGGCAGGATCTAGCAGGCAAGTTGAGTTGGAACTCACAACGCTACCTGAAGATCCATTGAGGAAGGTAAGAGTGAATTTAATTATTCTTAATTAGGGTTCGAAAACAGAATCATTATGAGTAGTATCAATTTAACTATTTACCATGTGTGTAGGTAAAGTTGAGAACAGACTCATTATGATTAGTATCAGTTTAACTATCTATCGTGCGTGTAGATAGAGTTGAGAACAGACTCATTTAAGGCTGAGGTTTGAATGTAACCTCGTAGTTGTGATATGCTTGTTTTATTTATGAGTTGTATAAACGTTATACTGTTTGTAATAAAATGAGTTTAGTCAAACAGTTGTTGTTTATATCCATGACTTTAAGTTTTAATGAGTCTAAAGAGGTTCAAATGGGCTGTAGCTATCACGAAAGGGTGGTATTTGCGGTCCGTTACACCTCCCCTCGGGCTTAGGAGGCGGGCTCGGGGCGAGGTGTGACACAGGCCCTAGGTCATTGTCCACTTAGTGTTAGATATTATTTCATTTATATATTTATTTCGTTATCATTTTATGTAAGAAATAAATTAATTGTATTTTTTTTTTATAATTTTAGATGTAGTAGTGTATTAGTTGCCTTTGAGGAGTCAGCAAATATGTTGCTAATATACCGAAAGTTATTTGACAGTTGAAACATTTGATCAAATTAAATGGGTGTATAATTATCTTCTTTTTTTGTCAGATTAATTGGACGTCATACACGCAAGATATTTGGTCATCACTACTTGATTACTGTCATGATAGTCAAGACATATGGCTGATTGTTAGCCCCTTTATATGCTTCCATATAGTAGAGTGACATCATCTAAATCGTGTGTTGAGATAGTTTCGGTCTGCGACAAACGGTATTTTCGTTGTGCTATACACTCCCAATACTACACCAGATTGATTTGAGAGGTAAGCACGATCAAGACTAACGTCGAATTCATGCGGAATATATATCCTACTGGCATGCACGACATGATCGTTGTGCACAAGAAGAAATACAAATAGATTAGCTGTATCAGACGACTACTTTTCTTGGTATGATTCAATCACAAGGTGATTTATCACACCTAACGACGTTTACTATTACTACATGGCAAGAGATTTACCAAAGTTGGGTTCAATGTGTGATCAAACATTGGTCAACATAGAAACTATTATTCAACAAAAAAGATGACTCAATGTTGCTGACACTGATCCAAGACGTCTTCATTGTAGACGACAACGGCAACAGGGCGAAGCTAATTTAGAGGCACACGAAGACAACCTCCATGTGGGGTAAGGGCCAGGGGGTCGTCTTTAAATTTCATGTAAACTTCTATTTTCAAATTAAAGAACTAATTGTAAATCTTCTTTAGTATCATGAGATTTTTTTTTTTTTTTTTTATTTATTTGTAGAGAGATGTACTACTTAGTGAAGTCACAATTTTTTTTCAAAATATGAATGTAGAATAATTAAGTTTTCATTACAGATTAAATATGTAATTAAGTTTAGTAATGAAGGAATTTATTACTTAAAAATTAGAAAATAAACAGTTAAATTAATTAAAAAAGAAAAAATATATGCAATTTACAATTAAATATACAATTATTTGAAAAAAAAAAAAGTAATCGTGGACCGGATCCACGAGTACGTGCTTGACTAGTCCACCGACTATGCTGACGTGGTGCTGAATGGATTAAAGCTTAATCGTGTACCAGGTTCACGATTTCCCTTCCCATCAAAACTATCCTATTTTTGTCGATACTTTTCATTCCCACCTATTTTTAAAAATTCTTTACCATATACCCCATTTTTGTTATTACTTTAAAAATCGACTATATTATTGGCCTTAGTCCAAAAACACAATAATGATGATTGTTTTAGGGAAATTCATAATAGAAAAATCCTAAATATATTTAGGATTGCTAAAACAAAAACACAAAAACTCCTCATCGAATGCATAAAACAAAAACACTCGAACAAATAAAGTTAGATTTGATTTATGAACTTGGACTTCCAAAAATTTTGTATTTTCTTTTTACTCTTGATCATTAGAAATTTGTTCAAAGAAAAGTTTTCTTTTAAATTAAAGGATAATTTGCAAAATCTACCCTAAAGTACGGTAGTGTAATAATTATAATTACACTCTCAAATTTTTTGTTGTAAAAATTGAGCCCTCAAACTTATATAAATATTATAATTGGACTCTCAAACTTACATATAGTTATAGAAATTGGTTACAAAACATTTAGGCCACGTTTAGCCAAGTGAAAACATATAATTGGACTCGCAAACTGATTGACGAGCGGAGAGTGCTCAATCCAATTTTATCTGGAAATTGCATCGTATATTATTACTGTTACCATTATAGTTACTATTATTGTTACTATTCTAGAGGAAAAGTTATGAATTTTGACATATTTACTATTATCGTTATCGTTTGACACTCATAGGTAAAGGTGACGTAATGTTAATAGTAAATTTGAAAAAAAAAATCATAATTCTAAGTAAACGTGATAAAAAATAATCCAATTACATTTACGATTCATGTTCATTATAAATTGATCCATCAATTGAATTTTATTACGATTACATTAATTTTCGTTACAATTTGGTAAATGTAACCTTAATGTTAAAAATTAGATCCTAAAATTTATAGGAGGGTTAAAATTGAACCTTCAACCTTGTAATTTATAAAAATTTGACCTTTAAATATTGCATTTTGAAATACTTGCATCATTGATAAAATTTGTTGGCAATTATGAGAGGTAGGGCAGTTGGGCTCATTGGAAAGGTTTCGAGTCAATGACATTCTGGATGACTTCTATTTATTTTCATCAATGTAATTTTCCTCTGAAATTTGAAGACTAAAAAAAATAAAAGAAAAAAAGTTTTTATAAATTCAGTTTTGTTTTTTTGATTTATATATATATATATATAAAGATTGTAGGAGATGACTACAATGGCAACTTTAATAAACTTAATTACAAACCTAAAAATAAAGACCACACAAATAATTTGCCTAATATAATTTTTTTTTTTATCATACGTTTCTTCTGCTACTTAAGCTATATATATATATTTACAATTTACCTAATATAATTTTAAAAATAATTTAAAAAGTAAAAAAATAAATAAAACACTACACAAATAAACGTGCATGTATATAGTTTTAATAAACTTAATTACTAACCTAAATAATAAGACAAAATTATTACAGAGGGACTATATCAATTTACATTGAAAACTAGTCTTGCAAAAGGAAAACATAATTATTTAATTTAAGTCCCATTTCATAATAATTTTATTTTTAGTTTTTAGTTTTTAAAAATAAGTTTATAAATACTTCTTCATCCTTTGAATTTGATGCTTTTCTATATCCTTTTTACGAATATTCTAAAAAATTAAGTCAAATTTTGTAAACTAAAAACAAAAGTAGTTTTTAATTTAACTGAAAATTCAACTCTTCTACTCAAGAAAGATAAAAATCAGTATAAGAAATGGGGAGAAAATAGATTTAAATTTAAAAATACCACCAAAATGAAAGACCAAATAGTTACCATCAAACATTAACTAATTCAAACATTAGATGTGAAAATTATCCTTTAATTACTTAATATGATAAAGATGGTAGGAGATAACTACGGCTCCATTTGGGATTGCGTTTGCAATGGTAAGAAGTGATCTTCGAAAAATTGTAACTGCCTTTATTGTTTGGTAAATCTAATTATTAAATAATCTAAGAAAATCACTTTTTAAATCTTAACTAACCTGTAAAAGCTGATAGTAGTAGTTTTTCTAAAAATTTACTAATTTTTTAAACATTTAAATAAATATATTATAATAATATTTTTTCATATTAATATTTTTACCTATATATTTTCAAATTTTAATTGATTCATTTTTCTATAACAATTATTTTTCTTAAACTTTTATCGAATAATTTTGAAATAAAATTAGGTGAAATTCAAATCCTATATATATATATATACTCTGGATTCATATAATTAAATTGCCAATTTAGTATTAATATATCTAACACCGTAATTAATTTTTCTAACTTAAAATTAAAAATTACCAAACACTATTTTACTTTATTTCACAATTGATTCTTAAAAAAACAAAACTGATCGCAATTAGTTTAAAAGCTATAACAACCCCAAATTAAACTTAGAATTGACCATTGAAAGATAGCTGTTCCTCTCTATAATTAAACTACATTGATTAATTATTGTTCTCCTTTTAAATCATGTGAAAATAAGTAAACAAAAGAATATTTATTGCCATTGTTAATTTCCCTTGACCTAACTTCAACTAATTATTAAATTATTTGTCATTATCTTCTATTTATAAGCTCTAATGCATGAACCTAGAAAAATTCCAACCCTAAAGCCAAAAATAAATAAATGAAGTAATAAAGTAATAATGGAGGTGCAAAAATCATACTTTTTCTTTAAGAAAAGTGACGAATAAATCAACAACAAAAGAAATAATAATAGTAGTGGTAGGGAAAAGAACACTAGAGTTTATTTCGTCTTGGGAATATATAATGTCAAATTTTACTATAAAGATGAAAATTATAAGAGAATATATAATAGAGAATCCCATAAAATGCCTCAAGAAAATAGACCTTAACTTTATAAATTATTAAAGGAATTTCTTCTTTATGTCTTGTCTTCTAATCTCAAGTTATACTAATGTCCTGGCTTAAGAACATACACAAATTTGGTTAGGAGATAAGGATAAACCCTAAAATGATTATGATCGAGAATCTTTGTACAACTTTACTCTTACAATTACAAATATATGACCGATCGATGTATTGAGTATCGTTACAAGAAAATATTTGATCCAAACTCTAAATTTGTAGTATTTAGCAATGGATCGAGTAGGATTCATAGAGAATCCATGAGTTGCCTCTTGAAATTCTAAATTTAAAAAAAAAAAAAATGAAAAGGGCCTAGTTTGTAAAAGAAATAGAAAGGGTCTAGGTAAAAACATGAAATTTAAGGTCCTATTTGTTAATCATTTCGTTTTTTATTTTTTATTTTTAAAAATTAATTTTATTTTCTCCCTATTTCGTATAATAATTTGCATATTTATTAAATATAATGGTTGAATTCTTAGTCAAATTTCAAAATAAAAACAAGTTTTTAAAAGTTTTTTTTTTAGTTTTTAAAATTTAATTTCGTTTTTTAAATCATTGATAAAAAAAATAGATAACAAAAGAATTTATAACTTACGGAAGATAGTTACATATAATCATTATATAAAATATTAATAATTTATTTTATCATATTTGCAAAAGAGAGAGTTTAAAGTTTGAGAGTCCAACCAAATACAAACTCATCCTATATAATACCCTCGTTCATATGTCTGAATTAACTTATTAGTAGTTTTTGTGTAAAGTAGGTCATATCAATAATTTTTACAAAGATAGAGCATCGTTGACATCTTGACATAAACATAATCTGGATAATGTATACTACAAAAATAAATACCAAATAACTACGCTTTAGTTTATAAATCTTTGTTTAGTCTCTCTAGGCTGGTTTGGATTGATTACAGAAAAAAATATATTTTAAAGAAATGTATTTTTATTTCAACACTTTTGATAAAATATAATTAGATAATACTTCAAAGCTATTTTTAGTGGTTTTCAAACACTCTAAATTTTTACAAAATGACTTATTGTAACACCCCGAGTGTTCGTAAATTAGATTTAGTATTTTTGTAATAAGTGAGAACATTTTTGTTAATTTTGAAGTTTAATTTTGTTTAAAGAAAAATTTGAGATTTATGTCGAATTAATTTAGTTTTTAAGTTAATGTCGAAAATTGAGGTTATTGGGAGAATTGTTTTTATTTTGAGATTTGAGAGGAAAAAGGAAATGTTATATATATATATCTTTGTGTTGGGAAGAATAAAATCAAATAAAATAAGTTAGAACAAAATAAAATAAAATAAAATCATCAATCTCTCTCTCTCTCTCACTGCTCTGTCCGTCTGACTTCCACGGTTCTCCGCCACCGTTGGTTTGCCACGCAGATATCATTCGCCACTATTTTGTTGAATTTTGGATTTGGGGTAAGATCATTTTTTTTTTTGTTGGGTTTCTTAAAGAAATTTTGGGAATGCCCACTAAGTTTTGGCTTTGATTTGTCATTACCCATCACGTTTGAGTGTTAGGTCGAGATTTTGGAAGGATTTGCGCTACTGTCCGTTTGTTCGAGATAAGATTGGGCAAGAAATTGGTAAGGTTTTTGGTCCTTGTTGTTGGTTTTGGGACACCACTAATTATTGGATTAAATGTTGGCTTAATCTCGTATTTTGAAGGTTCCAAGTCATTGTTCGTTGGAATTAAAATATGTTTTTAAGGGGAGATTTTGGAGTTGAAATCTTGGGAGTATTTGTTTATCAAGCTTTGTTTGAGTAAGTTAATTGGGGATCGTTGGAATAAATTTTGTATGTTTTGGTTTTGGCTCCAAGGATTGAAATTGAAGGTTGTGTTTTTGTGTTAGGAACGCTAATTTAAGTTGTGGTTGGTGTTTGATTGCTTGGTTTAAAATTTGAAATTTTGACTCGAGGTAAGTAATCTTACTACTGGACCCGCCAATGGTAGCTTGATTACTGTTATTATATGCGAACTCCACCAAGTGCAAGTGGGAGTCCCAACTCCCTGGAAACTCCGAAGCACAAGCGTGCAACATATCCTCCAACATTTGATTCAAGCGGTCTGTTTGCCCATTAGTTTGAGGGTGGGAGGCTGTACTAAAATTAACCGAGTTCCTAATGCTACCAAAAGGCTCTTCCAAAAATTAGAGGTGGCATACCATGCAATCTTACTATCTCTTTCATGTACAGTTGAGCCCATTTACTCTTCGAATACATGGGCTTCCCTGGAATGAAATGCGCCACCTTTGTGAGTCTCTCCACTACAACCTATATCATTGAAAAACCTTTCGTTGTCCTGGACAAACCCATAATGAAATCCATGGACATACTTTCCTACTTCCATTTTGGCACATTCAATGGCTATAACAAGCTCACTGGCTTCTACTTTGGGGCCTTTATCTGTTGGCAGACTAAACATTTGCTAACATAATCAACTATTTCCCTTCTCATATCGAACCATCAGTAATACCACTTCAAATCTTGATACATTTTGGTATTGCCAGGATGTATCAAGAATGGGAAGTTGTGAACTTCTGCCAACAATTCACCCTTTAAGCCATTATCTGCAGTTATGTATAACCATCTTTGGTACAGAAGACCCTGGTCCGCAGATACTGAAAATTCTGACTTGGCCTAACTTCACCTGGCGAAATTTTTTAACAAGTCCGAATCACTCTGCTACGCATCAATGATCCTCTACCTCAAAGTCGGTCGTACTGTCAACTAGGCTAACTGCAAGGTGACTTCCCCTCACTTCCACTGCAATTTTCGCCCGCTCTAGATCGTTACACAACTTGGCCTGTTTAGTGATCAAGGTAGTCGAATGAGCGGTCTTCTTGCTGAGAGCATTGACCACCACATTTACCTTTCCTGCATGGTATAAATCTCATAGTTGTAATCCTTCACTAACTCGAGTCACCTACACAGTCTCATGTTTAACTCCTTCTGGGTGAAGAAGTATTTCAAACTCTTATGGTCGGTAAAAATCTAGATCTTTTCCCCATACAAATAGTGCCTCCGGATCTTTAGAGCAAAAACCACCACTGCCAGTTTCAAGTCATGAGTAGGATAGTTTCGCTCATGGTTCTACAATTGGTTGGAGGCATAGGCCACCACTCTACCGTGCTGCATATGCACACAACCAAACCCTTATGAGAAGCATCACTATAGATACAAAAAACTCCCAAAGCCATCAGGTACTGTAAGAACCAGTGCTAAAACCTACTTCTGCTTGAGGTTCTGAAAACTGTTCTCACAAGCTTTGCTCCAAACAAGCAAAGCTACTTTGCTGGTTAACTGAGTCAATGGGGTGGCTATTCTAGAGAAGTTCTCTACAAACCTATGATAATATCCAACCAACTTTAAGAAACTGCGTACCTCGCTTACTGTTGTGGGGTAGGGCCAATTCATGACAACCTCAATCTTTGTTGGATCCACAGAAACCCCATCCTTTAGCACGACATGCCCAAGAAAGGACGCCTTACATAGCCAGAATTCACACTTTGAAAATTTCATATACAATTTATTCTCCCTCAGCATTCCTAAGACTTTCCAAAAATGCTCCTGGTGCTCCGCCTCTATCTTGGAATAGACCAAGATATCATCAATGAAAAAACTTACAGAAGTTTTAAGGAAATTCATGAACACTCTGTTCATCAAGTCCATGAACACCATTGGAGCATTGGTCAAACCAAATGACATTACAATGAAATCATAGTGTTCATATCTACATCAAAATGTTGTCTTTGGGATATCACTGTCCCTTATCCTCAATGAATGGTAACCTGACCGTAGGTTAATCTTGGAGCATACAGTAGCTCCCTGTAACTGATTAAACAGATCATCAATTCTGGGAAGCGGATACTTATTCTTGATGGTTACGTTAGTCAACTCTTTGTAGTCTATACATTGGCGTAACGATGGGTCATATAAACCCTTTACCAAGCAGTTCTTGCAATTAGACCTTAAGTTCAGTTCGGCCAAAGCCATTCTGTACGGAGCTTTGGATATGGGAATAATGTCTGGCTCCAACTCGATCGCAAAATTAATCTCCTTAGGTGGAGGCAAATCTGGAAGTTCCTCTGGAAAAACGTTAGGGTATTCTCTTATAACGGGTTCCGAGGTTAAGGCAACCTGAGTTTCTCTAGTGTCAACTACGGTAGCTAAGATACTTCAGGTACCTTGGTTAAGCAACCTCTTGGCCTTCACAATTGAAATTACCTTGGGCAAGACCATAGTCCCAACCCATTTGAACTTAAAGCTAGCTTTCCTAAGAGGATTAAAGATCACCTCCTTTCGAGAATAGTCTATGTTGGAATTATTGGCAGCCAACCAATCCATGCCTAGAATCACATCAAAGTCATGCATGTTCAACACTATTAAAGTTACAACAAGGGTACGGTTCGCTATTTATAACTAACATACTTTTATCTTTTCGCTTGCTATGATAATTTCTTTTGATGAAGACATCGATAAAACATAATTCAAAGGCTCTAGAGCTAGTATAGCATGCTTTGCAAACAATGACGAAATGAAAGAATGAGATGATCTAGAGTTAAATAACAGCAAATCATAGTGCCCCAAGATTGAGAGCGTACTTGTCACCACTATTCCAAACTGCTCAGCCTTTCAACGGCTGGTGGCATAGACCCAATGGTGTTATTGCTGTTGGTTTGAACTACCCTGATGTGAAATCGGGGGCTGACCCCTGCACTCCTAGAACTACTATTAGGGCATTGGTCGGCTGTATGCCCTGCCTACTTAAATTTGAAGCAAGTCCTTGTACCAATCAGACAACGTCCCAATGACCTTTCCACGGGACTTGTACACAGGCCTATCCCTTCAAACTCCTCTTGAACTAGCAGCTTGCTGCTTGATGTGCCTTAGCGATCTGTCTGTGTTTTGAACCTTTTGTGGAGGCTTCGGTGCTTTTTATTAAGTTTTCCTCTTTTAACTTGAGGCAGGTTCCACCGTCAAGGACTAACTCTAGCCCCAAGGGACAACCCACTCACGCCGCTACTTGGAATGCTGGTGCATAGGTGGTAGGCTTAAAAGCTTGTACAATACCCTGCACCTTATCTCGAAGCCCTTGAACAAATCTTTCAACTTCAGTGGACACAAGGTCAGGGGCAAAACAAGACAGTCTGTCGAGCTCCTCCTCATACTCTTCCACTATCATGGTTCTTTGCTTCAGGTTCATAAACTCAGCTTACTTGTTGTACCTCACGTGGGCAGAGAAGTACCTCTCGTAGAATCACTCTTTGAATTGGTCCCATGCTGTTTGGCCTCCATTAGCTTCTATCATTCTTTCCGTTGAGCGCCACTAACGCTTGGCATTATTGACGAGAACAAAGGCAACACACTGAAATTTTTGCTCTTCTGGGCACTTCATGTATTGAAAAATCCCTTCGATGGTAGACAGTAACAACTCATCTTTAATGGGGTCTTTTAGGGACCCGTGAAACATCGGAGGATCATACTTCTTGAAGTCCCATAGATATCTAGCCTCCAAGGAAGGGCCTCCCATAGCCTGATTTGGTATTCTGTCTTATTTCTAAACTTGTAGTGTCGGGGCCAGCGGGGGTGGCATTTACTGTGACTGCACATGCTGAGCTATTGATTCGACCATAATGTCCCTTAGCTGCCCTACCACAGCCTTCGTGATGACATTCTCAATTGTTGTAGCCATGGTAGTGTACTCCATCAGAATCTCTAAGGGTGATGGTCCTTGCGGGGGCACGGTCGAATTTCGAGGCCCGCTTCTTGATCTAACCCTTTGCCAGGTTGACCCAGAAGGGTCAAGAGGCAGCAGGTCTTATGTCTCTGGGCTTTGTGCTTTAGGGTCTTGTACATCCAGGTCTTGCTCCCTAATAACATTCTTACCTCGATTGCCCCTTCCTCTAGTTTGTAATGTCATAACCTGGTAACCACACGGAGACACTTTAACAAAATTCTTACAAAAAATCCCACCAATTACAGCTATAGTTTAGGTAAAGTTTCACGCATAAATACCTAGAGAACTTTCTTCAAAGGGACATATTTGGTGATGATGAAGAACCCTTTTGTGGGCCACGATGTAAGTCAGTCTATAGAACCTAAAACTTAGGCTTCGATACTAACTGTAACGACCCAAATTTCTATTATGTTTCTAGGACACTATTAGGTGCATGCATAGGCTTAACAATAGATTTTTCAAGGAAAAATTAAGTAAAAAGAAAAATAAATAAATAAATAAATAAGACTTTTATTTCATTAAATAAAGCTTAAAATAATAAAATCTTGAAAACAATGTTTAGGGTACCCATGATCCAAATTTGGAATAAATAGCAATTAAACAAATTAACAAATGAATAGACAAAATAACCATGAATT
Organism: Benincasa hispida; assembly: GCF_027475165.1. Taxonomy (NCBI): domain Eukaryota; kingdom Viridiplantae; phylum Streptophyta; class Magnoliopsida; order Cucurbitales; family Cucurbitaceae; genus Benincasa; species Benincasa hispida. The sequence continues at coordinate 64,060,257 of NC_143480.1, read as the reverse complement.
TTAAGATGCAGTACTCCTAAATCAGATCTTATCAAATGAGACTAAGTGCGGAAAACATGTCCAAATTTCTGGGTCACGAATCCCTCTTGTCATTCGTCGGTATATTTTACCTTTTCCTAAAAAACAGGAAAAGTAAAAGGATGAGTATATAAATATAACAAGTAAGCGATCATTACTAGGTTCACTAGGTAAACTGTTAGCCTTTCTATTGGGCTAGGAACACACAATGCATCGTAGGCATAGGCATAGGTATAAGCATAAGGGGCAAACCTAAAGGCACACTTTCATAGGTAGTGATCCTGGAGGGACATAGTCATAAGCATAAGTGGTATCTCCAAGGGAACACGATAACGTAGGCGTAAGGTGTGAATCCGAAGACTCACAACATGTGATGTGCATAGCCCGATGAAATGCTAAGAGTTACTACAATCTCACATAGTTGTAAACATACAATCAAAGTCTTAAATCATGCTTAGGGTTCAGAACAATATCACAATTCATCCATCGATCAATCACTAAACAATACAAAATATTGAAATTCCATAGCATAAACATAAGCTTCCATCCTCCCCACCAATAATCCAATAAACACGACATAATATTTCAACCCAACATAGGAACCAACTCTTAACACATATTGAGTTCGAGGGCGAACTGACAGTAGGTAACTTACTTAAATTTAGGCCAAACGTTGTTATTCAAGCAAACCAACCCTTTTAGTTTCCACACACTTTGAATCAAATCTTAAAGCATGGACCATAATTAATTTTTATTAACCTTCAGGTTCATATTCTGAATCACAAATTTATTCTACAGAAATTTAGACCACTTACCCAACACGTGGTTGGTTCCAAAACCACTCTAACACTTCAATTGGGCAGCTCAATCTGAACACACACCAATAGCAAGTGTTTAATATAAAATTACAGCAACATAATCCAGTTCACAAAAGCATTGAAACTTTATCAACTTATCCAAATGTACCAAAACTGCCTAAAACGAACCTTTACTATGCTGAACAAGTTCCTTAGAAACCTCACCTTCATGAATCCAACCTAAAAAATTCATGGGTAAATTAGTTTTGATCAAAAAAGAAAAACCCAATAATAATGGAAATCCTAAAAAAAATCCAAAACCTACAAAAATCCTAGGATTCCAATGACTGGAAAAGTGGAAAGTCGCCGATAGAGGCATGCGACGGAGCCCGACCCACTGGCGACGTCAGATGAGCACCTACTGACTAGAACCATGATTGGTAAACCGAATGAACAGAGGAAGAACGACGCCTGACTCGTTCTCGATGGCTTCGGATCGATGATGTTAGGTGCTGGTCGATGAGCGGCTTCAGATCAATGTCAACGAGCAGCTAATGTAGTGATGCGGCTAGGTTGCGAGTAGTGCAAGTGGCACATATGGTTTCGTGGGTGGCGGCGGAAGATGAGAGAAGGGTTGGGGGGAGGGGGGTTGCGCACGGCTAAGGGAAGAAGAATAGATGAAATCTAGGATATTATTATCTAGAGAACTTTGAAACCCATCTGACATGAGGTTTTTAATACCCTGCAAAAGTATAAGAATTTTATGTCTGGGAGATGAGTAGTAAAAAGGTAGCTTAATTAATTAATAAATTAATATAAAGTATTCATTATTATTAATTTTAATAAACTACTAAATATAAATATATTATTTAGAATTAATAAATTTCAACTAATATGTTTTCCATTAATATTTAATATATTTACTTTTAATATTTTATGCTATTTGAACTATTTAATATAGATTATTATTGTTAATTATCAATATTTTAACTAGTTAATCAATTAGTTTAATTAGTTTTAGAAATTAATTTAATTATATTTAATGAAAATATTTATTTTTATTTCATTAATTAAATAAGTAACTAACATAACAATAAATTAATTAATGAAATTTAATTGATCTCTTATATTTAATTAAGTAATTATTTACTTTTAGTTTCTATATACAAATACTCGAATACACATATTTAACTTTCAAACATTAATTATCATGCATATCCAAATACAAACATTAATTATCCCTAACATTTAAAACCTAAACATTCAAATTCCAGGTATTTAATATCTATATCCACGAAACAATATCTACGATCCAAATGAGCCTTCATTGTAGATTAAAATGGTTAAAAACGTCAGCTATTATAATTGGAAGTCCAAACACTGAATAGACTATAATAGGCCATTTCACCCACTTGAGTTGAGAGCCCAAACGGTCCCAAGATTAACCTAATATAATATAATTAATTAAGATATTTTTCTTTCAATCAAGAGGTCAAATATTTGAATTCTCTTACATCTATGTTATAGAACTAAAAAAACGACACACTTCACTTGTTGGTTAAAGTATGCAATTGGCTATTGCCTAATGACCCATCTTTTTTGTTGAAAGAATTGCCCGACTTTTATTATATAGGGCGGCCCTAGCCATCAAAGGATGATATTAATTACCAAATGTATGCAATATCCAATGCATCTGTTTCTCTCTCTCTAAAATGTCACATTTTTCTCCAACAAAAAGTTAGCAAATAATGATCATTGATAGATTTGAACAAATGATGAAAGGGGAATGGCTCTATCCTAAATCTGTCCTTGTAAACTTGCACCTCATCCTACTTTTTAATGACACTTTTTAAATCAGTCTGTATCTTTTGAATTGACCTTTCTCCTCCCTTTATTCTTCTTCCCTCTCTCCAATCAATTATTTTTCTTCCATTTTCACCTAAAATATAGCTTCTTTCTCCCCCCTCTTTTTATATTTACCATTATCTTTCTTTATTAATTTTGCTACTATAATATCTTAAAAGTGTCATGCATAGAAAGTTGATTTCTAGAAGCTACATCTTTATGTTCTGTTTGGATGTGATAGAATAGGTTAAAAAATGGATATGGTTTGAAATAAGTCTAGGACAAACTAATCGTTGAGTCAAACAGATTTAGGTTTAGACTACGTTTGAAATTGCTTTTGAAAGTTCAAGATCAATTTAAAAAGAATCTTAATTGTTTTGTATGTTTGGTTAAACAAATTATTCTTTTAATTTTTAAAAATCACTTTTTACTACCGTTGTACGTTAAAAGCACATACATACTAGCTTTTAGCTTTCCTAGAAATATGACACTCTTTCTAACTAATTATTATAAATTAAAATTTTATCATTTTATATATTTTTTTCACGTCTCTTTCATCTTATATCAATAAAATTGTGAATGATTCAACATTTTTATAAAAACTCTTTTTCTAAACTTGTACAAATAATTTATATTAAATAAAATCTTTTTACAATTAAAATCATGTATAATTTTTTTTAAATGAACTTATGATTTTGTATGAGTAATATACTCATCACACAACCAACTTTTATATTCTAAGCTTGTACAAATAATTTAAATTAAATAAAGTATTTTACAATTTCTTCATATCATTTTATATATCATTGATTTTTTCTTTACATTTATTATATAATTTAAAGAAATATAAACTATATAAATTATAAATAACTAACTTATGAAATCCATTAATATCAACTTATATATATTGTATAATATGTTTAATTATTTTTATAGTTAAGTTACATAAAATCTAGTTTAAATTTATCAAACAATGTGACCTGTTTTTTATTTTTAAATTTGAAATTTACCAAAATACTTATCTACTTCATATGATAGCTCATTTTTTCAAAAAGTACAATTGTCAAACAATTATTTTAAAAGCTACGACATCCTCAAATGAAGCCTTAGTTTGAGATTATTATAGTTTTTAAAGTAATTGATGGGAACTATGCTTTTATAAAAGAATAATATTAATTAAATGAAAAATAAAGTAAACTAATATTTGGTAAATTTCAATTTTGAACAAATATGCTACAATGTACAGTATAAATAATGTTAAATCATTGTTACAATTGGTATTTTGAAATATAGGAAAAAGAATCAAAATACAAATATACCAAAATTTTATTGTCTATCTGCGATACACTGAAATAGACTGCAATAGACTATTATCTCTGTCTATCTGTGTCATGATAGACACAGGTAGTAGTCTATTGCAGATAGACTGTAATATTTTACTATTATTTGTAAATATTTATAGTAATTCTGTTATTTACAATAATTTCTCTTATGATAATTAATAGACAAAAATAGTCCCATAATCCCAATTTGCATAGTTTTTTTTTTAATAATTTATATTATTTTAAAAAATATTTTAAATGGTATATCATATGTTGTCAACTTAAATTTTAATTTTCTTAAAGATGATAAAAACGGGTGCAATTTTTTATTTATGGAAAAATGATATTATTTAAAGATAAAATGGTTGACATTGAACAAATAAATTTAAAAATTTAGAATATAAAATTTGGTTGGCTAACGAGTATATTAATCATACAAAATCAATTTTAATTTATATAGAATAAAATTTAATATTAAAAATTTGTTCGAAAGTAAATGCAAGTTAGGGACAAAAATTTTAAAAACATGAAAAAGGATGTGTGCTTAGAAATTAGTGTGTTTTTTAACGCATTCACTCACAATCAATCTTATCAAACGTTCTAAGGTGGTCAATTTTTTTACATAATCACTTTTAATGCTTTAAAATATAATTTGAAAGGCAGATCCTAAATTTGAATGGCATTTGGGTGGTGTGTTCATATTGTTAACTTATTTCATAAAAAGACAACCAAAGATGGTTGAGTTTTGATGTTTAGAACTTTACTAACATGTCAACTATTGTGGGAATGATTTTCGTGACAGTTGGTCTAGTGGTAATGAAAACATAAAAAAAAAAAAAACTATGAGATACGCGTAAGCAATCAAACACTCATGGAAAAGTAGAATAAGGCTCTATAAATTAAAATATAAATTCAACAGAAGTTAAGAAAATGAAAAAGAAAGGTAAGACGAAAGAAGGTTGCGTTGTCTTGAAAAATTATGGCTAAATACTAACCATAGTGACAATTTTTTTCAATACCCTAACAATGAAGTTTACCGAGACATCACCTTGATTTGGTCACACCAAGATCATTTTGAAAAACACTTTTCTTCTTCTTTTATTTTTTATTTTATTTTATAATATGTGGGATGGAAGTTATTGATGCCTAGATAGAAAATAATGCACCTTGACCTTCATATCACATCATTAGTGAAAAATAATTTGTTTGAATGAGGAGTTTGCCACATACACACTTTCATCAGGGGTGTTCATGGGTTGGGTTGGGTTGGGTTGGGTTGGGTTTAGGGATATTTTAGGCCCAACCCTATGCTTCTGGTTGTGTATTTTTTAACCCAAACTAACCCTTGTTAAATTATGAACCTGAACCAAACCAACCCATAAAAAAATGGGTTGAGTTGGTTCGGTTCCATCGGTTCCCTTGAAAAAAAAAAACTTGGAATCACCAATAAAAAACACATAAGATTCCACAATCCACAAGAACAATATCCAAAATCTATTATAACAAAACAAGTCTCCAAAATTCACAAGAAAGACCATAATGTCTATAAAATTCAATATATAGGCAACAATGTTTTCAAATGTCTACAAAATCCATAAGTAAGATTATAATGTAATGTCTACAAAAGTCTTCAAAATCTAATAGATTTCAATGACCCATTCATGATCCTGACAAAACTTGCTCTTTGAAGAACCCTAAACAAGATTTAAACAATAAATTATATAAGAATACTATCATAATTTCAATATATTAATATAGATTATAGAGTAAATATATAATAGATAACACTACCTATTAAAACTTTATCACAAATTTCCAATTCTTCAGTTTGTGGAGTAAGATCTAATAATGTTGGCTTCGCACGTAACCAATTTTGTGTACATATTAAAGCCTCCACCATCTTAGGACTTAAAGAACTTCTAAAAGAGTCAAGTATTCTACCTCCTGTACTAAATGCTGATTCAGAAGCAACTGTTGACATTGGTATGGGTAAGACATCCCGAGCAACTTGTGATAAAACTTTGTATTTAGGAGCATTTAATTTCCACCAATTCAAAATATCAAATTTTCTATCAGATCTTCATTAGGTTCTGACAAATATCTCTCTACATCATTTCTTGTTTCATTCAAATTTTTCTATTTTCTTCTTCGTTTGTATTCCAACTGTAAATCCATTTCCATGTCATCACAATCCTCACTTATTTCAATTGTGTGACATGGTTGTTCAAAATCATGACCACTTGAATCACTTATCTTATAAAACTCATACAATTGCATCAAACTAACTTTCACCTCATCAGTCATTATTCTAACAATTCCATCCCCATAGATACTTATGAAACAAAAGGATACATAATCCAACTTATATCGTGGCTCAAGCACAATAGCTAGAAACAACACTTTGTTCATCTTGTCAAGAGATCCCCAATACTTATCAAATTTCATTCTCATATTGGAAGCCATAGTATATATCACACTATTTACATTTTGGCTCTAACTTATTAAATGTCGTTAAATCCCACAAAGTTCATGGAAAAAATGTATTAGAAGTGACATAAGTTGAGCCACTAACCTTCAATGTAAGATCATAAAACATCTTAAAAAATTTGACAAATGTTTGAACATGGTTCCAATTGGCTAAGGTCGGTGGTCCCTTTCTTTTCTTTCTATTCTCATCTTCAGTAAAGTGATGTACAAAATCTTCACCCTCTTCTTCTAAGCATTGAAAAGCCTTTTCAAATTTTAAAGCATGATCAAACATCAAATATGTTGAATTCCATCTTGTAGACACATTCAGATAAACAATGGCTTTAGATTCAATCTTTTTATGTTCAATACAATTTATTTTTTTTTTCAATCGCTTAGGAGAAGATCTAACATATCTTACAACATTTTGTACACTAGCTATCGAATCATGCAATTCTTTCAATCCATCATTGACAATCAAGTTCATAATATGAGCACAACATCTCATATGCAATAATTCACCATCCAAAATAAGAGACTTCCAAATCTTTAGTTTTCTCTTCATATATGAGATTGCTTAATCATTTGAAGTTGCATTATCAACAGTAATTGAAAAATATTTATCAATACCCCAATCCAATAAACAATATTCAATTACTTTACCAATTGTCACTCCCTTATGATTAGGCACTTGACAAAAATTCAATATTCTTTTCCGTAAATTCCATTTAGAATCAACAAAATGTGCTGTAAGAACCATATAATTGGTGTTCTGTAAGAAAGTCCAAATATCTATTGTTAAGCTCACTCTTTGACCACTTTTGATTAAAGTTGATTTCAACAACTTTTTTTCATCCACATACAACTGATAAATATCCCTAGCAATTGTGATTCTTGAAGGAATGTCAAACTTAGGACATGTAATATTATAAAATTCTTTAAACCCCTCTGTCTCTATAAATCTAAATGGTACCTCAGCAATACTAGCATCTTAGCACATGCATTTCTAACTCTTTGTTGACTAAAGGCAGTAAACAAAAAATTCATATTGATAGTATCTTTTGCATCAATTTCATTCGGTTGAAATTTTAGTATGGTTTGTCCTTTAGGTTGTTCTCTAAATGGATAATTTTTGCATTCTTTTCATAAATGCTCCCATAAGGTACTAGTTCCACATGAAGAAGTGTCACAAGTGTAATCTTTATCTCAATAATTACGTTTGCATCTTATACCTTCGGTGTTAGATCTTTCCATCTTTGTAAAGTGATCCCACACTGAAGATGATGACCTAGTTTGTTTTCTCTTGCCAATGACTTCCGATGGTTTAGAACATGCATCGGGGACGAAAATATTTATAGGTGGAGATTAATTGTCGATGTCGATCAACTCACTATTTTTCATCTACAATATTAACAAATAAAGAAAAATAAAAAAAAATGTGAGCATAGGTGAACTATGAAGAATGAATAAAATAATTAAATATATATATAAAAAAATAGTTTAGTGGCTAACGTGAAAAAAGCACTCACGGAGAGGAAGAGTCAGAACTCGGACGAGTGACGAAAAGGAGTGACTCAGAAGATGACACTAACGGAGAGGAGTGACAGATGGAGAGGCTGGCGAGTGGCAACTGGCGTGACGAGTGACAAAAAGCAGAAAAGGGAATGACGGAGAAGAGTGATGGACGGAGAGGAAGAGTCGAAACTCGAACGGAGTCGATGACTCGACGGAATGGACGAGTGATGAATGTCAAATGCCTGATGGCGTGCGTGATGGAAAAAAAGGGATGAAAATGAATGGCGCCGCTGACCTACCGTCTCATCTGACTGTCTCTGTCTAGGGGAAGTTGAAACGTGAAGAAAAAGGAAATCAAAATGACCTCCAATCTCCACAGGCCACATGTCGACAAGGGAATGGTTTAAGCCTTCAGCCTACTGAGAAGTGGGAAGTTGGTTTGGGCCTTCTGTTCTTGGGTTGAGCTGAACTGAGGGCCGAAGGGAATGGGCTAAGCTGAACTATACTTCTTGGGCTGGGTCTACATACAAATTAAATTATAATAAATTCTCTATACTTCCTGGGTCGGTTCGGTTTGAACCGAACAGTTTTCCTACGAACCTGAGAACCGAACCGACGTATTTGGGTTTATTAAAAAAAATCCAAACCAAACCAATTTTTTTTTTTTAACCAACCTAAACTAGTTGGGTTGGGTTGGGTTGCTCGGTTTTTTCGGGTCTTTGATTTTTTAAACACCCCTAACTTTCATGTCTAAGTAAAATATTGAAAGAGTGTAGAAGCTAGGGAGTTTAAGAATATGATGTGATTTACCTCTTTGGGAGTTATAATGATGTGATTTACCTCTTTGGGAGTTATAATGATATATTTAAGAATATGATGTGATCTACCCTAAAGTACGTTTGTGTAATAATTATAATGTCATGTCACCTATTTCTATCTCCTTTAGAAACCTGGTTATTTAATAACTATATTCACAATTAGTGTTCTTGTTAAACTAGGGATGTCCCCCGCATGCTGATTGAGCTCCTCGGCCTTGTAGGTTCAGGCCTTGGAGTTGGTTGCTTTGGAGGCTAAGGCATTGGGTTGACCTAAAGGCCCAACTCCCTTCTCTTGGCCCAATCTATTTTGTCTTGATGTCGTTTCAATTTTTTTTCTTGATTTTCATATTTATTTTTTTGGTCTAAAATTATCTATAATAGAAATGATCAGACATTTAACCTTAAGATTGATAGTATAAATTTTGAGTTAGTTGAACTTATACTCATTTCAATTATCCAATAATAGACTTCAAAATTTAGGAAATCCAAGAAGAGATCTTATTCTTAAGATTCATCCCCCCACCAAAAAGGGGAAAAAAAGTCTACTAATTTGCATATCTAAGTTGGAAACCCTTCAAGTCTAACAATAACTTTATTACAACTTAATAGTTTTCATAAATAACATAAAGAATAAAATAATTTTAGGATTATATTACCAATATATATATATATATATTCGTTAGTGGAAAATATTTCACTGGCTAAACTCCAATCAAAGCGTGGTTTTAGTCCAACATCCACTAATTGTTGAATTTATACTTTTATCCTATTATTTTATTCATAGTCTGTACTATGTTGACTTTATTTTTTTATTTTTTATTTTTAAGAGGAAATGGGATACTTATAGCAACAATAAGCACTTAACCGAAGAGGTTCCAAACTATTTTAGTATATGTTTAATAGTTAATGTAATAATGAAAGTTGAATTAATTTGTTTCCTCAAATTGGTATCAGCCACCACGCTCTAAAGTTGAAAAGCAATTTGAATAAAACCAATATTGATAAATAATAATAATACAAATAAAGTTAAAATTGAAACCCATTAGGAGTTTGATTAGTGTTTCTAAAATTAGTCAAAGTAACTTTAAGTTAGCACTAGTCGGTATGTAGTATGTACTATTTTTATAAGACTGAAGATTTAAAATTTTCTTACTTCTATTTGTTGTCAACTTTGTCATTATTTTGCCTCCTAAAGTTATTGTTTGACTGAGTTAGCTCAACTCGATCCATTTATTTGTTGGATTATATGTGGAAACAAAGAAAATTTTAGTTAATACTTAGAAGGATGTTGAGATATAGCACAAGATGTAGATATGGCAAACCAGCCAGGATCTTGCTATTGAAAGTAATAATCTAATGGAACTTTACCATTAATAGATTACCCGATCTTATCAATGTGTTTATTCCCATCTTGTGTTACTAATGTAGCCTTGGATCTAAAAAATCTATCTTTTTGTTGATGACAAAATTTAGCAAAGAAAATTCACTTCACTTTCACTTGCCCCAGTGGTAAATTTATAATTTGGAGAAAAGATCACTTATAAAACAAATAAAGTAACATACAGATGTGGTGCTTGCCATAAACACTCTGATGCTTAAGTCAATATTTTGCACAAAGGTTAGGGAAAGTAATTTTTAGAGAGGAGTTGAGATTATTTTTCATAGGATGTCATATCCTATTTATAGTTGAGTGCTAGAGGTCTTCCTTATTCCTTTTTAGAGAAGGACTATTCTTTCTCTTATTTTGAAATCGGATATGTGGGGCTTGGGCTGGGCCGTTGAAGATGTTCCAATAAAGAGGGCCAATTCAAATAGACCTTACTTAAAAAGGTTGCTTGGCCTTAGCCTCGGCCTCTAGGGCCGAGGTGGGCCTTGGGCTATAAAGGTCCACGTTAACTTCAACCTCAACCTCTGAGGTCAAGGAGAGCCAAGTGGGCTCTTTTCAGCCTAACTCTTTTTTCTTCTATTTGTTTGAACTCTCCTAGGCCTACTCCTAGTAGTCTTAGCTGACTCATGTCATAAAATCCATGAATTTGAACTTCTATTTGGGCATTTTTACTATGAGAAAATCGATTTGTGCATGAGTTTTCCTCATATTTTAGTCATATTTGTCAAATTAAGTTTTCTAGAAAGTAGTTATGCTTAAAAACATTATTATTTGCTGATTTGAAGTTTTGGTAGGTTTTGAGGTTGTTTCTGCGAAGTTTACATCTGATGCACTCGCATCAGTGAGCCGTAAAATTTAAGAAATCGAACCAGTCAAAGGCAGTTTTGATTCTCACTATTTGATAAGTTATTTAGCTCTAATTTTGCATGTAAATTGTTCAGAGCTTGAAATCTGGCCTTCCTTAACCATTTTTGTGCCTATAGAGGGTTGAAAATGTTGAGATTGGTATCCTAATTCTCCCGGTGGTCTCATAGTTTGTAAACATTTTATACACATGTTGTTATTAATAAAATAAGTGTTATTTTATAAGCATTTACTCATATCCAATAAACTAAGATTCGTGGTTATTTCATGTAACTTAAGCATGTATGTGAGACATACAAGTGGATTATGCCTTAAGTAATAATCTAAATGGTCTGTATATAAGGATAAAGGAGGGATACCTTATCCTTGTGACACTATGGATACAGTCCCCTTTGTAGATGTTACAAGTGTTGTAAAGTGCTACAAATGGTCTGATTCTAACCCATTCATGTGGAGACATGTGAGCGGGGGTGTCCTATACAAAGAGTTTGTATAAGACCGGACCACGAGATGATTAGTCTCTTTATATAACACCGTTGATAATTGAGACTTATATTTCACTAAAATGACCATAGGTGACATGACTTTATTCCTGAGTGAGTTAGGAACTTTTTCCTATAAGCACGATCCTTTGATTAGTATGGGTGAGAGTGGCCAGATTGCCAACTCAACAAGCCTACCTTTTTGTGGATTCGTCTGATTGGAGAGCTTGGAACTCAGCTCCACAAGACAGAATTTACTCCTTCTCCGAAGTAGGGGTTGAAGAAAATTGAACACGAGGATTTCCATGAGCAGCGGAAAGATCATTCCAAAGTTACAATCATGTATGAACATTACAATTACAACCATAAACAGAAACAAATGGTTATGCATTCATTACAGAAATTACAGCATGATACAACAAAAATCAGGGAGAAATCTACACACATTTGTAGACTCGTCTCTACACTCCTTGCTCATGAACGCTTGAACACAGCAACCTCGAACGCTCGAACAACACGACCGCTACACAGCACAAACACCACTGTTGAGGAAAATTAGGGTGAACATAATCATGCGCGTTGCATGTCTTAAGCTATGCGTTTAAGCCCATGCATCGGAGGTCATGCGTTGGAATGAAAAGTATGTATTAATCTAGTATGCAATGACCATATGTTCCTATCACAAGTTTTCTTGCCTTCTTGCCAAGTATAATGAGAATGCAAGTTTCTCGGGTAATCCGAGGTCGAACACAGGGACTTGTCACTCAATAATGCTTGTGAAGCAATGCGTTTGAGGCGATGAATAAAAGTAAAAAGAAGAAGTTTAATGGATCACATTACTCCTACTCCAAACTAAACAAATTGAGCAATGGAAGACTTGCGATGAGAATTGGTAGATACACAACAACTGTTAACGCATAGTAATGTTTATTATCTTAAATCGCTTGAGCAATCCCAGCTCGTCACACTAACGCATCGCACACCTCTCGGTGGTCAGCCGTATGACTATATCTCTATAGTGCATGGTTACGTCGAGCATAAGACTGTGTCTATCTCTAGGAACAATGCATACTTTGCTTTAGTGCGTTCCATCTCTTACCTTCTCAGGCAGTTAGATGCAGCTAATTAACTCATAGACAAGCATTGCAACAACCCATGGACAAGCGTTGCTACAGCTTTTCACCAAGCAAAGAGGATTAACTCACTATACTCGCACAACACACACCTCTCAGTGGTTGCTACATGCGTCCTATCTCTAGGCTACACGATTGAGTATGCGATCACCTTTGATAAATAAACGATGAAGGTAAACGATGATAAAGATAAAGACGATGAAGAAGATGGTATTGAAGGAATCAAGATATGCATTGATTACAAAATATCTTAATATCTTAAGCTAAAATGTAATACAATACAGAGATCAGAGAAGAAATGAAAGACTCTGCGTCAAGGCTGCTGGTGGTGCCATGGATGGATGGTGGAGACATCTCTCTCGAGCTCTATCTCTGGCGAAAGCTCCGATCGTCACTCAGACTGGTTTGTGGAGACAAAGAACCCTCATAGAAAATCTCGCTCATGCTCTCATCTGTGATCACAAACCTCTGCCTTAAGGTAGAAGTTCGGATGTCTTGAAATGAAGGTCCAAAGGGCTATTTATAGAGTTTAAACATCGACAGCAATCATGATTGCGTTATGTCTCACTATTGTCTTTGTCGTGGTATGGGCAATGTCAACATCATCTTATCTTATTGATACTCCAAAGGTATGCGTTCGAACTTGATTCAACTGAAGTATCTACGCATTCCACCCATCTTGCGATCGCCCTTCTATTTATGGTTATCACTCTGTGGCTGCAATCTCCAAGTGATGAACACATTCGATCGACAACCGCAACTTCCATGTGATGGACGCATTTGGTTGATCATCGCAATCTCCATGCAATGGACGCGTTTGGTTGATAGAAGCATGCGATCACCGCATGCGTTCGTTTATGCGATTGCTCGACTTTCACCGAATGCGATTATCTTTGCAGTCGCCTGGCTTCAGCGTATGCATTTGATTTTTCAATTGCTCATTTCTAGTGCATGCGTTTGATTTCTATGATAGCTATAAAAATAGAACTTTGACACGAAATAACGCATAATATTGGAGTTAGTGAAGATTTAGATGTTGATTGACGCAAAACTCAAAATTTCACAAATTCTAAGTATTATCACCGCATTTTCTACTTGTTAGCCCTCATAATTCTAAATAAAAGGCTTATAATAACTGGCATTTCTTCCAGTTATCAACCGCGCACTCGAACTCGACGACCACCTCGATCACGAACACCCCAACAACATGAACGACCTTCACAAAACCTCGACTGTGTGAGTTGAGTATGACACTACCAAGAATGCTACGTTGGTATTCTTGGTGTGAGAATCCAGAGGGTTGGCTCTGTGTGGACTTGGTTTGAGGCAGAAGACGGAGAAATTAACAATCATGTAAACGATTGAGCAAGTGGGAGAAGACTGAGCCTATCGTATAGGTCGATGAACAACCATTTAGCAAAAGCTAAGTGATCCTCTAGCAAAAGCTAAGCGATCGTTTAGCTCATCACTTAGCTGCGTGTCTGTCACTACAAACACTACACGATCGTTTACAAGTCAACCTGTCGCTTAGTAAATCTTATTAACTTGATAACTTCCGTTCTGTGAGAGAATTCAAAAAATCCAACATTTTTCAACATTTCTAAAATTAGGAAAAAAAATTTTCCTTTTATCTCACAGTTACCATGAAAACCACTAATAACCTCCCACTCAATTGGTAATTAGAGAAAAAGATTTGATTATCCAATAATTAATATTATTATAAATATAAATGATAAATAACTTATCATACTATATTTATAACCTATAGTTTTAATATTTCATCTCATGAAATATATAAAAAATAGCTCTTTTTCTATTCTATGGTACTTAATGTAAATCTCATTTACATTAAGCGTCCATTAGATGTATCTTATATATCATATCGATCATATCATATATAATTGAATTACCTCTTGTCAATTTGAACATTTCAAATCAATAGCAAGAACTGATCCTCAACTGAATCCATTGAGCTACCAAGGTTACATTATGAACCTGTAGCTTGAAGCTCCAATGGTACGTGAATAACTGACTAAACTCTTTAGTCACGGGATACACCATACGTTAACTATCTGGCACTCCACTAAGGATCGACGACCGAACTCTCCTTACCACAGATATATTATGTGTCCATCTTAACCAATCAGAAATGCAACAACCCTTCGACCAAACACTCGTAAGTGTAGCTGGGCCAATAACCATTATGCCCCTTAGTTACATCTAACTTCTTAAGTACCACTGATCCCTGTAATGAACATAAGTCATAGTCCTACTATGACTGAGTCCTCTCTTCCAAAGAGAATTTGTGGCCACTATGTTCAAGCCCCGGAATCAGCCTTTAAGGGAGCAATCTTTCTACTTATCCCTACTTTGAGAAAGAAGTGAATTTCATCTTGTGGATTGAGTTCTCAGCTCCCAGATCAGACAAGTTTCCAAAAAGGTAGGCACATTGAGTTGGGAATCTAACCACTCTCACCCATTCTAATCAAAGAATCACCCTCAAAAGCAGAAGTTCCCAAAACACTCAGGATTGAGGTCGTGTCACCTATGGTTGTTTAGGTGAGATGTAAGTCTCTAGTATCAACGGTGTTATATACAGAGTCTAGTCATCTCTTGGTTCGATCTTATACAAACTCTTTGTATAGGACACCCCTACTCGCAATCTCCACATGAATGGTCAGGATCTACCATCTGTAGTAGTTTGCAACACTTGCAAACCTCCACAAAGTGAGCCGTATCCGTAGTGTCACGAGGATCAGGTATCCCACCTTAATTCTTACACTATAGACCTATTTAGATTATCACTTAAGTCATGATCCACTTGTATATCACATATACATGCTTAAGTTCACATAAGATAACCATGAAGCTTTGTTTATTGGATATGAGTAAATGCCAGAATGAAATAACATTTATTTTATTCATGAAACAATGTGTATCATTACAAACAACGAGACTCCGAGAGAATTAGGGCACCAATCTCAACAGTGATAAGTACATAAATTGCTCCCTTAAGAACTGATTTCGAGTCTTGACATAGTGCCCACACTCTCTCTTTGGAAGAGAGTACTCAGTCATAGTAGGACTATCACTTATTGTTCATTTGAGGAATTAGTGGTACTTAAAGAGTTAAATGTAAGTACAAGGGAAAAAGGGTAAATTGGCCCAGCTGTACGTACAAACGATTTGTGAAGGGTCATCGCTGAAGGAAACCGAATCCGAGATTACCATGAGCAGCGAAAAATAGATCATTCCAAATTACAATCATGAATGAACATTACAATTATATTCGTACACAAAACATACAGTTATGGAATCAATATAGAAATTACAGCATGAAATAAAACTGAACAAGGAGAAAAGCTACAAACATTTGTCGACTCATCTCCACACTCCTTGCTCACAAACACTCGAACACAGCAACCTCGAACGCTCGAACAACACGACTGCTTTGCAACACGAACACCACGCATTGGAAATCCGTGATCGTCTCGGTCACGAACACCCTAGCAACACGAACAGCCTCCACAGAACCTTGATGGTGTCGAGTTGAGTATGACACCACCAAGAAGGCTACCTTGCTATTTTCGGTGTGAGAATCCAAAGGGTGGGCTTTTTCTGGACTTGGTTTGAAGTAGATGAATGAAGGAAACAACAATGTGTACACGATTGGGAAAGTGGAAGATGGCTGAGACCTATCGTATAGGTCGATGCCCAATCATTTAGTAAAAGCTAAGCGATCGTCTAGCAAAAGCTAAGTGATCATTTAGCTCAGTGTATGTCGTTTACAAAACACTACACAATCCTTTACTAAATCAAGCTGTCACTTAGTAAATTGGTATTTACTTGACAAGCTCCGTGAGTTTTCTTTTTGTGAGAGAAATCTCAAATCATTTTTTGCCAAAACTTACTAAAATTAGAAAAATAATTTTCCTTTTATCTCACGGTTACCATGAATCACCAATAACCTCCCACTCAATTGGTTATTAGAGAAAAAGATTTAATTATCCAATAATTAATATTACTATAAATATAAATGATAATTAACTTATCATACTATATTTATAACCTATAGTTTTAATATTTCATCTCATGAAACATATAAACCATAGTTCTTTTTCTATTCCATGGTACTTAATGTAAATCTGATTTACATCAATCCTCCACTAGATGTATCTCATACATCATACCGATTATATCATATATAATCAAAATACCTCTTGTCAATTTGAACATTTCAAATCAACACCAAGAACTGATCCTCAACTGGATTCATTGAGCTACCAAGGGGACCTTATGGACCTATAGCTCGAAGCTCCAACGGTATGTGAATAACTGACTAAACTCTTTAGTCACAGGATTCACCATCCGTTAACTGCCAGACACTCTACTAAAGACCGACAATTAAACTCTCCTTACCACACATATATTTGTGACCATCTTAACCAATCAGCAGTGCGACATCCCTTCACAGATCGCTTGTACGTACAACTGGGCCAATAACCGTTATGCCCCTGTAGTTACATCTAACTTCTTAAGTACCACCGATTCCTCTAATGAACATAAGTCATAGTTCTACTATGACTTAGTCCTTTCTTCCAAAGAGAAGTTGTGGCCACTATGTTCAAGCCCCGGAATTAGCCTTCAAGGGAGCAATCTTTCTACTTATCCTTGCTTCGAGAAAGAAGTGAATTCCATCTTATAGATTGAGTTCCCAACTCCTAGATCAGACAAGTCCCCAAAAAGGTAGGCATGTTGAATTGGGAATCTGGTCACTCTCACCCATACTAATCAAAGAATCGCCTTCAAAAGTAGGAGTTCCTAAAACACTCAGGATTGAGATTGTGTCACCTATGGTCATTTAGGTGAGATTTAAGTCTTTAGTTTCAACGGCATTATATACAGAGTCTAGTAATCTCGTGGTCCGGTCTTATACAAACTCTTTGTATAGGACACCCCTACTTGCATGCCTCCTCATGAATGGTTAGGATCTACCATCTGTAGTAGTTTACAACACTTGCAAACCTTGACAAAGCGGGTCATATCCGTAGTGTCACTAGGATCAGGTATCCCACCTTAATCCTTATACTATAGACCTATTTAGGTTATCACTTAAGGCATGATCCATTTATATATCACATATACATATACATGCTTAAGCTCACATAAGATAACCATGGGGCTTTGTTTATTTGATATGAGTAAATGCCAGAATGAAATAACATTTATTTTATTCATCAAACAATGTTATCTTTACAAAACAATGAGACTCCGGGAGAATTAGAACACCAATCCCAACAATCTTCCATTTGTCCTAATGACTCGGGAGACTAATGTACAATACAATATAAAAATGTACAATATACAATAAACTAGGGCATACCTTAGTATGATCTCCCACTTGCTCTAAACAAGATGCCGCATGTCCCACAGACCCAGACTCTCCAAGTTACCCTTGAACACTTTAGTCGTGAGGGCCGTTGTAAAGGGATCAGTAATGTTGTGCTCCAATGCGATCTTCGTGACTATCACATCAACGTAATGCACAATCTCCCTGATCAAATGATATTTTTGTTCGATGTGCTTACCCCAACGATGACTCTGAGGCTTCTTTGAATTGGCCACAGCCTCGTTGTTATCACAATAAGGAGTGATAGGAAAATCCATATTTGGAACAACTTCCAAATTGGAAAGGAACTTCTGCAGCCAAACAGCCTTCTTAGCTGCTTCACAAGCCGCTATGTATTCGGCTTCTATAGTGGAGTCCACGATGCATCCTTGCTTGATGCTTTGCCACATTACAGCCCCTCCATTCAGAGTAAACACTGACCCCCGATGTCGATCTTCGACAATCTCTATCGATCTGAAAGTCAAAGTATGTGTATCCTCTAAGGATTAAATCCTTATTTCCATGCACGAACATGTAGTCCCTCGTTCTACGAAGGTACTTGAGGATCGTCTTGACCGCCATCTAGTGATCAAATCCTGGATTGGATTGATACCGACTGAAAATCCCTACTGCATAGAAAATGTCTGGTCTGGTACACAACAATGCATACATCAAGCTTCCTACAGCAGAAGCATAGGGAATCTGTCTCATCTCCTCAACCTCCTAAGGTGTCTTAGGACATTGATCCTTAGACCAAACGATTACATGCCTGAAGGGTAATAAACCCCTCTTGGAAACCTGCATCCTATACCTGATCAACATTTGATCAATGTACGATGCCTGAGATAGGGCTAACCGTTTATTCTTACGATCTCGAATGATCTGGATCCCGAGAACATACTGTGCCTGATGACGGGAAATTAGATGTCAAATTACTCAACAACTAAAATCCCTTGGATGCGATATGCTATGCATGTTCTTAAGATATGTGTTAATTGTCATGCGTCGATGGTCATGTGTTGAAATAAATATGCGCTAATAAATATATGCGATGACCATGCATCCTGTCACAAGTTTTCTTGCGCTTAGGCCAAGTATAATATGACGCAAGTTTCTCGGGTGATTCGAGGTCGAACTCAGGGACTTGTAATAAAATGAATGTGGTAATGTGCATGCGACGTTGAATAAAAGAATGGATGGGAAGGTTTCTAAGTTAACACAATTCCTACTTCTAGCTAACAGACAACACAATGAGAATGTGCATGAGAGGTAGAGCCACGACAACTCTTGACATGAAACAAATGAGTGGAAAAATAGATAAAATGCGGAGATGTCTTCATTGCAATACTTAAGAGTGACCACAAGCGCAACCTTAGTCAACGCAAGCCATGCAATCACGCTATACACACTTGAGCCTAACTCTATGACGTATGCGGTGTATCTGTGATATTGCTGGGAAGCCTATGCCTGCCTAAGCCTCGATAACCCGCTCACAAACTCTCGCCACATGAGCGTGCTAGCCGCATACAACCATATCCTACTTCCTGGACATATGAAATATCCTATCTGTAGGGCGCATATACTGTGTGATAGCAAACGGAGCTTATCCCTAAGTTCCCCATTCTTTCTTATGCATTCCAATCCACTCTCTCGAGTCTTAGATTTGGGTTTTAGATTACTCTCTCAGGAATGCCTAAATGATGAGTGATGCGCTCATAGGACAAGATAACCGCATGAACTTTGCTGACATAAGATTATTCCTTTCTCTAGTGAACAATGCATACATTGCTTAATGCGACTAACCACTTACCCTCCCGGACAGTTGGTTGTTACTGACTTTACTGATAGACAAGTATTGCATTGGCCTATAGACAGGCATTGCTACAACTTCACACTAAGAAAATAAGGTTACTCACACACTCACGCAACGCACACCTCTCGATGGTTTGCTACATGCTTCATATCCCTAATCCACATGATCAGGTATGCGATACTCTTGCAATCTCACTAAGTGATACAATGAAAATTAAAGATGCTAAGTAAAGAAGATGGAGATGGAATCAAAGGAAACATAGAAATGCATTGAAAACAAGTTGTATTAATTCCTTAATCACAAAATGTCATACAATACAATATAAGGAAAGAAAGGAAAATGAAATGACCGGCTGGAAGCAAAGACTTGCTTCCAGCGGATATGCGTCAAGGCTGCCAGTGGTGCCATGGATGGGCGGTGGAGCTGACTCTCTGAAGATATAGCTCCGGTCGAAGGCTCCGGTCATCACTCGGAATGGATGAAGGAGGTGAAGAATGCTCAAGCTTCCTCTCACGCATTTGTCTAGATCGTAGGGAAAACCCTGGGTTGTAGGGGTAATCCCCGGACAAGTTGGAATTCTGCTCATTAGCTTCTTTATATAGAGCCTGGATTGCTGACAACATTAATGGACTGGTTTGATTCTGACATTCGACGCGTTTAGTTCTTTCTGAACCTCTACTTCCAACAGCGTGGTAGGTAAAATGTCAACATCATCTTTTGATTTTCTCGAGGTAGATGCGTTGATTTTTTCATTCCACCAACCTTGCGTTGACCCCTTTACCATGCGTTATCGTGTAGCCACAATCATGTAGTGACCGCATTGACTTAATACCACAACTCTACACGATGACTGTAATCGCTTGACGAGCGCAACTTCTACGCGATGGATGCATGCGGCTGATTACCGAAACATCCATGTGTTGATCGAACACGTTCGCCTTTGCGATGGAGAGTTTCTCCTATGTGGTCGTCTATGCGGTGATCTGGTTTCCACATTTGTGTCCACTTCCTGCGTTAGCTACAAAAATAGACAATTGAACACAAAATAACGCATAATAATGGGTTAGCCGAGATTTATCATGCTGAACGATGCAAGCTCAATTTCTTATGAATTCTTAACATAATTTCCGCATATTTTGCTTAAAAACCCTCATAATTCAAGTAAAAGGCCTAAGATGACATGTATTTCTGCCTGTCATCACACGCCCAAACTTAAAATCATGCTTGTCCTAAAAAATGCATTATACTCAAGAAATTCTAACTCACCTTCTTGCTTTCCTTTGCGATGACCAGCTTTTCAGAATATAATTTACTCATACCTTTAACCATCGCCGCAATGCTCTCTTCCACTTTGGCTGCTTCTTCAAAAAAGATCTTTTCTAAGTTTATATCCAGCAAGCCTTTGCTCAAAAACCTTTTATTCATTTACCGCAATTTTGTGGTTAGCTTTTGAGGCTGCATTCGTTCAAAATACTTCAAAATTTTGCGATGACTTATTCAAATGCGGCGTTGAACCTGGTTACGCCATTCCTTTTGGCTTACCTTTATGTGCGTCATGCGGGTATCCAACTTCGGTTGTGTTCCATATTCAACTCAAATCTTGTCTTGTTTGATTCGGCTTGCACCAGATAGAGGAGTTGCACTTATGCATTGATCTTGGTGACTTACTTTCGTTTTGGCTTGCCCCCACGTGTGTCATGCGGACATCCAACTACGGGTAAGTGCCTTTCTCAACTTAACTCTTATCAACATGGGTTTCCCCATTGTGTTGACAGTGGAGTTTATATTCTTAAAATTCTTTTTTTTTTTTTCAAATGATCGCAATGTAATGAACGCAATTCTCCGAGACCGCTGCCACCCCCAAACTTAGAGGTTGGCAGTGTTCTCACCGCAAAGCTAAAAACAAAATCACAGGAATGCGGTAATAAATGTTTGAACAAAGGTTTACACATAATAAAACCTAAGACTTTCAAAATTTGAAGAAGCTAACAAGTAAGGAATGCCTTGTGTTTATTAATTAGAAGATGCGGTTGCGTACCATCATAAAAACACCGCAAAGCAATGCAATCGGGAAAATAGAATTTCAGAAGGATAAGGCATACAAGATAACAAGAAAAGAACCTTAGGCGGAATAACACACGTGATCATGCGTTGGAATCCACACGATCGAAGCCATGCGTTGAAGGATGAAAGGAATTCTTCCATTGAACTGCGCACTAAAGAGACTTATTGTCACACCTACAAGAGCAAACGTATCACAACCAAGGAAGCAACCATATATCCAAAATAAAAATAAAATAAAAATAGCCTAAACTAAGAAAGCAAGGTAAAGATAGAGTAGAAGATGTCGCTGGACAGATTGGAGTGTTGTCATCGCAAGGAGTCTTCCATGCAAGAGATTGCTCTCGATTGCTTGGGTCAAGGAGCTTACCCTGATCGTTGGAATTTTCGGCAATTGTTGGGCTCATGTTGGCCACCATGTGTTTAGAATTACCTTAAGCTCTTGCGATTGATTGCCTTTCTACCTTGGGGTCAATATTGGCTTTCAGCGCATCGCCTACACTTCCATATTGTTTGCAGCCTGGTCGCACAAGCTATAATACTCCCAAGATAAAAAGGTTTCCTGTAGACACACAAAACTCAACAAATAATTAGCTGCCAAGTTCCCAACAACGACGAAAAAAACTTGATGACGGGAAATTAGATGTCAAATTACTCAACAACTAAAATCCCTTGGACGCGATATGTTATGCATGTTCTTAAGATATGCATTGATTGTCATGCGTCGATGGTCATGCGTTGGAATGAATATGCGTTAATAAATGTATGCGATGACCATGCGTCCTGTCACAAGTTTTCTTGCGCTCATGCCAAGTATAACCCGAACGCAAGTTTCTCGGGTGATCCGAGGTCGAACTCATGGACTTGTAGCAAAATGAATGCGATAATGTGCATTGGCGGTTGAATAAAAGAATGGATGGGAAGGTTTCTAAGTTAACACTACTCCTACTCCTAGCTAACAGATAATGCAATGAGAATGTGCATGAGAGGTAGAGACACGACAACTCTTGACATGAAACAAATGAGTGGGAAAATAGATAAAATGCGGAGATGTCTTCATTGCAATACTTAAGAGTGACCACAAGGGCAACCTTAGTCAATGAAAGCCATGCAATCATGCTACACACACTTGAGCCTAACTCTAGAACGTATTGGTGTATCTGCGATATTGCTGGGAAGCCTATGTCTACCTAAGCCTCGATAACCCGCTCACAATCTCTCACCACATGAGCGTGCTAGCCGCATACCACCGTATCCTACTTCCTGGATGCATGCAATATCCTATTTGTAGGGTGCATATGCTGTGTGATAGCAAATGGAGCTTATCCCTAAGTTCCCCATTCTTGCCTATGCGTTCCAATCAACTCTCTCAAGTCTTAGATTTGGGTTTTAGACTACTCTCTCAAGTATGCCTAAATGATGAGTGATGCACTCATAGGACAAGGTAACCGCATGAACTTTTATCTCTAGTCAACAATGCATACATTGCTTAATGCGACAAACAACTTACCCTCCCGGGCAGTTGGTTGTTGCTGACTTTACACATAGACAAGCATAGTGTTGGCCTATAGATAGGCATTACTACAACTTCACACTAAGTAAATAAGGTTACTCACACACTCACGCAACGCACACCTCTCGGTGGTTTGCTACATGCTTCATATCCCTAATCCACATGACTAAGTATGGGATACTCTTGCAATCTCACTAAGTGATGCTTCATATCCTTAATTCGCATGACTAAGTATGTGATACTCTTGCAATCTCACTAAGTGATGCTATCCTTAATTCGCATGACTAAGTATGAGATACTCTTGTAATCTCACTAAGTGATGCAATGAAAATTAAAGATGCTAAGTAAAGAAGATGGAGATGGAATAAAAGGAAACATAGAAATGCATTGAAAACAAGTTGTATTAATTCCTTAATCAAAAAATGTCATACAATACAATATAAGGAAAGAAAGAAAAATGAAATGATCGATTGGAAGCAAAGACTTGCTTCCAGCGGATGTGCGTCAAGGCTGCTGGTGGTGCCATGGATGGGCAGTGGAGCTGACTCTCTCGAGATCTAGCTCCGGTCGAAGACTTCGGTCGTCACTCGAAATGGACGAAAGAGGTGAAGAATTCTCAAGCTTTCTCTCACGCATTTGTCTAGATCATAGGGAAAACCCTTGGTTGTAGGCGTAATCCCCGGACAAGTTGGAATGTTACTCATCGGCTTCTTTATATAGAGCCTGGATTGCCAAATTCTAATAGCGTATATAAGAGAAAAGAGAAAGAGTGGCTCGCATTAATGGACTGCTCTGACTCTGACATTCGGCGTGTTTAGTTCTTTCTGAACCTCTGTTGCCAACAGCGTGGTAGGTGAAATGTCAACATCATCTTTTGATTTTCTCGAGGTAGATGTGTTGATGCGTTCAATCCACCAACCTTGCGTTGACCCCTTTACCATGTGTTATTGTGTAGCCACAATCATGTAGTGACCGCATTCACTTAATACCGCAAATCTACACGATGACTGCAATCGCTTGACGAGCGTAACTCCCATGCGATGGACGCATGTGGCTGATTACCACAACATCCATGCGTTGATCGAATGTGTTTGCCTTTCTGATGGATAGTTTCTCCGTATGCGGTCATCTATGCAGTTGTCTGGTTTCTGTTTTTCGTCCACTTCCTGTGTTAGCTACAAAAATAGACAATTGAACGCAAAATAACGTATACTATTGGGTTAGCCGAGATTCATCATGCTGAACAATGCAAGCTCAATTTCTTATAAATTCCTAACATAATTGCCGCATATTCTGCTTAACAGCCCTCATAATTCTAATTAAAAGGCCTAAGATGACATGCATTTCTGCCTGTCATCAATGCCTCACCTAAATGTTTCATTTGAAACTAGGCAACTAGCCATTTCTTAATGTCAGTAAGATACCCTACATCATTCCCAATGAGTAGGATATCATCCACATATAGTACCAGGAAAGCTACTGAGCTATTGATGATCTTCTTGTAAACACAAGGCTTATCAACATTCTGGTCAAAGCCAAACGACTTCACAACAGTGTCAAATCTGATGTTCCAAGATCTAGATGCTTGTTTCAGCCCATAAATGGACTTATTAAGCTTGCAAACCCTTTGCTCTTGATCTGGAACTACGAACCCCTTTGGTTGAGTCATATAGACGGTCTCCTAAAGATTACCATTAAGAAAGGCAGTCTTGACGTCCATTTGCCATATTTGTTAATCATAAAATGTGGCTATTGACAAAAGAATCTAGGTAGACTTGAGCATGACAACAGGTGAGAAAGTTTCCTCATAGTCAACTCCCTCAACCTGGGTATAACCCTTTGCCATGAGTCTAGCCTTAAAGGTTTGCACCTTTCCATTTACACCTCTCTTTCGCTTATAGATCAACTTACACCCAATAGACTCCATTTGCTGGTTCATGGCTTTAACCCATTCATCTTTGTCAACATCCTCCATTGCTTTCTTAAAAGACAATGGATCCTCCACCCCATCATTCGTATGACGTTTTGGGCATCAGTTAAACCCATGTAGCGATCCGGTAGGTTCATAACCCTTCCACTACGTCGAGGTTGTCTCAACTCTTGAGCTGATTGACTAGACGTCCCAATCTCAACAACTCTTGTTGATCTGTCGGCCTATTCAACAACTCTTATTGAACCCTCAACAGTCTTAGTCTCACTGGAGATCTCACGTAAAACAAGCTTACTCCATGACTTACGATCTCTCATGTGGTCTTCTTCCAAAAAGGTAGAATTTATAGAAATAAACACTTTGTTCTCACTTGGATCATAGAATGATCCACCTCTCATTTCCTTCGGGTAGCCTACAAAGAGGCAAACCTTTGAACGCGGTTCCAACTTCTTTGGGTTAGTCACTAGCACATATGTCGGACAACCCCAAATCTTGAAGTGGCGTAAACTACCTTTACGACCTCTCCATAACTCAAAAGGTGTTTCAGAAACACTTTTTGAGTGACCATTGTTCAGGATATAACATGCAGTCTCCATTCCAAAATGAGTCTAGAAGATGAGCATAACTCATCATAGATTGAACCATGTCCAACAAGGTTCTGTTTCTTTTTTCAGATACACCATTTTGCTGAGGTGTACCAAGGGCTGAGAGTTGGGGCGTAATCCCATCTTCTATCATATAGTTCTGGAATTGGAGGTCCATATACTCTCCACCATGATCAGATCGTAGTGTTTTTATCTTCTTACCTAACAAATTTTCAACTTCAGCCTTATACTCCTTGAACTTGTCAAGAACTTCAGACTTGCATTGCATTAGGTAGAGATACCCAAACCTTGAATAATCATCTCTGAAAGAGATGAAATATTCATACCCACCTTGAGCTCTAACATTCATCGGACCACAGAGGTCTGAATGTACAAGCTCCAAGGCTTCCTTGGATTTGTAACCTTTTCCAGTAAAAGGTCGTTTGGTCATCTTGTCTTCTAGGCATGATTCACATACCAGCAAGGAGTTTTCATCTAAACTCTTTTGAAGTCCACTTTGCACCAACTTCTCAATCCTATTGCGGTTGATATGACCTAACCTTAAATGCCAAAGGTGGGCGTTTTCCTTAGAAACCTTTGATCTTTTAGTTGTTATTGCCATACTGAACATTTCAATGTTAAACAATGCTTTTATGACTAACGACCTTAGTACATATAAGTTATTTTCCATTGAACCATAACCAATCTCCATTCCATTCTTGATAATAAACACTTTATTCTTAAAAAAGGAGACAGTATAGCCTTGTTCAATGAGACAAGAAACCGAGATTAAGTTCCTCTTAATATAAGGAACTACAAAAACATTATCCAGTAACAGATAATATTTTTGTCAACAAATAACTTCAGCCTACCTACAACAATAGCTGAAACAACCTCACCAGTATCGACTCTAGAGTCGTCTCTCCCTTTGGCAACATTTTCTAGGAATTGAATCCTTGGTGAGAGGAACTGACATGATTGGTAGCATTTGAATCAAGGATCTACGTAGAATCATCATTCTCCACCAGACACATCTCCAAGACCAATAAAGCATATTCACAATCTTGTCTCTTCTTTTGGAAAGTAGTGGGATCGAGGTCGTTTGCCACGAAATTTATTTAACACGATTATTTACACTGTAAGTAGTTGGTCATTTTAAAAGCGTTAAACGGAAATATTAATGAGTTGCTGAAAAGAAAAACACATTGACCTACGTTAGAGTTTCATTATCGAGTAGTTGCTTTGAGGGAAATATTTGGACTTGCGATTTGAGGTAAGTAATCTTACTACTGGAATTGCCATGGGCCAGGAACTAAATATATGCTAGTATGATAGATGAATATTATGACAGAACGATAGCATGATAGACCAATAGTATAGTATAATCGATGTATGTTCCTGTATGAGGATCTGAAAGATTTATTTGTGCACATAGATACTTGCATGCTAGCATGAGATGATACTTGATTCCATGAGGTTGTATTTGTTATGCGGATAATGAAACATATATGTAGGTTGTAGAGCCATGATGTTGAGGTGTATATGTATGTTATAGAACCATGTTGTGATACTTGTGATGTTGAAACTGTGATAGTGTCCTTACTGATTAGTTAGATGCCCACTAGATATTGTGTTTCCTTTAGGATTCACCAGAGATTGTGGGTCCTACGGAACTTACTAGAGGTGTGGGCATACTTAACTACAGTAGGATAGAAATAAGTTTTTCATGTATGTATGTGTCTCATGAGGACTAGAGAAGTTTATATGTTCCACCAGAGGTAGGTATCTAAAGGACATAGATGCCTAGTTTAACCCTAGTAGTGGGGTTACTTACTGAGTATTTTATACTCATTCTTTCTCATGTTGTTATTTCAGGTAAAGGTAGAGATGCATCGACGATTAACCAGTGAAATTCGTGATCGAGCCACTGGGACCAATTTTATGCTTCCGCTCATGAGATTTAGATTTATTTTTCATGTTTTTTTTCAACTTTCAGTTTTGATGTTTGAAACTTACTATTAAGAATTCTTTTCAGACTTATTTTTTATCATTTATGATTTATGGGTACTCTATTGTTTGTTTTTAATATTTGAATTTAATGAAGAACTTTTGAACTTACCTTATCTATTTAACATTTATTTCACCATAAAAGGGTGTCGTTTTAAGTTCCATGTATGCATGCATTTAGTAACAACCTAACTTGAGTCCTAGGGGGTCAGGTCGTTACAGTTGGTATCAGAGCCCATGTTTTGGGTCTATAGACTGACTTACTACGTAAGTCTAAGTAGTCCTTATGGCTCAGTAACGGATTCCTCGTAATCGCCAGGTAGGTTACACTAGTGAAATTTTTTAGTGCATATATGATATTAGTGATGTAATGTTTTAGTAGCATGATTTATGAGAAAGACACAGAGGTAAAGAGCTAATTTACAAGTTCATGACAAGACATGGCACCTAAACTTAGAGCAAGAAAGACTGTTAGAGAAGGGGTGCAGGAAGAGAGAGCTGAGAGTAGCCAGACTGTCCCGACAGTTCCGAATCCACCTATGACTCAAGTCGATGAGAAGGCAATGGAAGCCAGAACTAGTGAAGCTGTTGCATCCTCCCTAATGGAAAAACTGCAGGAGTTGATCCGTGGCAGGACAGATTGCCCAGAACCAGGCTCAGAAGGAACCGGTGAGGCTAAGCATTTGAGGGATTTCAGGAAGTTTGACCCTCGCTCCTTTGATGGATCGTTGGGGGACTCCTCTAAAGCAGAGATGTGGTTGTCATCTATCGAGATGATTTTCTATTTTATGAGGTGCCTAAAAGAGCACAAACTCCAATGTGCAGTTTTCATGTTGATTGGCAACGCAAAAATATAATGGCGTTCAGTAGAGAAAATGATTGATACTGGTAGGGAACTTGCAACCTGGGAGAAGTTTAAGGAGCGTTTTTGTGAGAAGTATTTTTCGGCCAACATCCGGTACAACAAGCAGGCAGAATTCTTGAACTCGAAACAGGGGGTTATGTCAGGGGAGGAATATGAGCAGGAATTTGATAAGCTGTCCCACTTTGCTCTTAAACTAGTAGCGAGGACAGAGATATTCATCCAAGGTCTAAGGAGTGGACTGCGAGGTATGATACATGCCTTAGATCTCAAGACGTATGCTGCGGCACTACGGGCTGCAGTGAGGATTGATGCTGACTCCCAGGTGAGAGAAGAGTACATGAAGTCGCTCGGGATTGGTACCTCTGTAGGTCAGAAAAGGAAGGTTGAGCCAAGGGCTTCTAAGCATTAGCAAAGGAACCAGAACACAGTCAATGCGCCACGTTAGTGGGCACAGTAGGGCTCCTAAGTTGTGACTATCAAGGAGGATAGGCCGATCTATACTACTTGTGGTAGGCGACATTGGGGACGTTGCCTAGCCGGTTATGAGGTTTTTTTTTGATGTGGTTAGAAGGGGCATATGTTAGAGAAATGCCCAAGGAGGAACGTGCCTGAACTCGGGGGCTAGCCCGTGAGCTTATTTCAGGGAGGCTCGAGTCGTCAGTAGCAGCAGGGTGGGATGTTTTCTACCACTCGGCATGAGGCCGATAAGTCAGGCACCGTGGTGATAGGTACGCTTCCTATTTTGGGCACCATGCTTTAGTTTTTTTTACTCTGGCTCTTCGCACTCGTTTATATCTTCCGTATTTGTAAGGCATGAAATGTTAGAATCAGAACCATTGCCCTTTGCACTGTTTATTTCCACTCCATTAGAAGTGATCATGTTATCTACAAAAAAGATTAAAGCATGTCAGGTAGAGATAGCAAATCACGCATTAGATGTGAAGTTGATAATTTTAGATATGCGTGATTTTGGTGTGATATTGGTCATGGATTGATTAACTGCTAATCATGCCAGCATAGATTGCTCCTGTAAGAAGGTCATCTTTAACCCTCCTACAGGAACCGAGTTTAAGTCTAAAGGAGTTGGGACGGTGGTCCTACCTAAAATGATTTCAGCATTAAAGGCCAGTAGACTGTTTAACCAAGGAGCCTAGGGCTTTATGGCCAGTGTGGTTGACACTAGAGAGGCTGAAGTCACCTTGACTTCAGAGCCAGTAGTGAGAGATTTTCCAGACGTCTTTCTAGAGGATCTTTCTGGACTGCCCCCTAGCGGGAGATAGATGTTGCTATTGAGTTAGAGCTAGACACAATCCTTATTTCGAAAGCTTCATATAGGATGGCACCAGCAGAGTTGAGGGAACTTAAGGTCCAATTGCAGGAGTTGTTGGACAAGGATTTCATACACCCTAGTGTGTCACTATGGGGTGACTTGTTTTGTTTGTGAAAAAGAATGATGGATCGTTATATCTGTGCATTGATTATAGAGAGCTGAACAAGGTGAACGTCAAGAAAAAATATCCCCTCCCCAGGATTGATGACTTGTTCGACCAATTGCAGGGAGCTACGTTGTTTTCAAAGTTTGATCTGCGGTTAGGATACCATCAGCTGAGAATAAAGGACAGTGACATACCTAAGACAACTTTTCGTTCAAGGTATGGGCATTATGAATTCATAGTGATGTCGTTCGGTCTGATGAATGCCCCAACAATGTTCATAAATCTAATGAATAGGGTGTTCAAGGAATTCCTTGACACCTTTGTGATTGTTTTTATTGATGACATCTTGGTTTATTTGAAGATAGAGGCCGAACATGAGGAGTATTTGTGAAACATTTTGGAGACATTGAGGGCCAATATTTGTATGCTAAGTTTTCTAATTGTGAGTTTTGGTTGAGGCAGGTGTCCTTTCTAGGGCATGTAGTATCGAAGGAAGGAGTCTTTGTGGATCCTATAAAGATTGAGGCAGTGACGAGTTGGGCTCGCCTGACCAAAGTTAGTGAGGTGCGCAGTTTCCTAGGGTGAGCAGGTTACTATAGACGATTTGTAAAGGACTTTTCTTGCACAGCTGCCCTATTGACTCATTGACCCAGAAGAGGGCCTCTTTCGTCTGGATTGAGGCTTATGAGAGCAATATCCAAGATCTCAAGTAGAGGTTGGTTTCAGCCCCAATTCTTATAGTACCAGATGGATCAGGTGGTTTCGTCATTTACAGTGACGCGTCCAAGAAGGGGTTGGGATGCGTATTGATGCAACAGGGCAGAGTAGTTGCTTACACTACACGTTAGTTAAAGAAGCATGAATAACATTATCCCACAAATGACTTGGAATTAGCAGGAATGGTTTTCACTCTCAAAATCTGGAGGCACTACTTATATGGAAAGAAGATACGGATCTTCCCCAACCACAAGAGTTTAAAGTACTTTTTTCACTTAGAAGAAGTTGAACATGAGGCAAAGAAGGTGATTAGAACTAGTGAAGCATTATGACTGCGAAGTTTTGTACCACCTAGGAAAGACAAATATAGTGGCAGATGCTCTAAGTAGAAAGGTGGCTCATTCAGCAGCTCTCATTACTAGATAGACTCATTTCTGCAAGGAGCTAGAGCTGGCAGAAATTATAGTGGCAGTAGGGAAGGTCAGTGTGATCGAGTCTAAGGTAGAGAATTATTGATGTGCAGTGATGTGGCCCTTATCTGGAGGAGAGAGTTCGTTGGGTGGAGTCAGGCCAGGATAGCGAATTCTTGGTATCAGTGGAAGGTGGTCTCCTCTATCAGGGCCGTTTATGCGTGCCAGCAGTTAATGATATTAAGAATCAGTTATTGTCTGAGGCTCACAGTTCCTTATTTTCGATTCATCCCGACAATACCAAGATGTATCAGGACTTGAAACGTTATTACTAGTGGAATGATATGAAAAGAGAGATTGTGGAGTTCGTCAGTAAGTCCTTGGTGTGCCAGTAGGTAAAAACCCTGAGGTAGAAGCCAGTAGGCTTGTTACAGCCATTGATTGTGCCAGAATGGAAGTGGGAGCATGTGTCTATGGACTTCATCGTAGGGTTTCTACGGACAGTCAAAGGTTTCACTGTAATTTGGGTTGTGGTGGATAGACTTACAACATTAGCACATTTCATACCTGGAAAGTCCACCTTTTCAGTAAATAAGTGGGCACAGATATACATGAAGGAGGTGGTTAGATTGCATGGAGTGCTTGTGTCCATTGTGTCGGACAGAGACCCTCGTTTCACGTTTAACTTGTGGAAGAGTCTTCAGGCAGCTTTGAGGACCCGGTTGGATTTCAGTACAACTTTTAACCCACAGACTGGTGGACAGATAGAGCGATTGAGTCATATATTGGAAGATATGTTGCGTGCCTGTGCCACATAGTTTTCAGGAAGATGGGATGCTCACTTGCATTTAATAGAGTTTGCTTATATTAACAGCTACCAATCCACCATTGGGATGTCACCATTTGAGGCCCTATATTGAAAAAGTTGTAGGTCTCCTGTGTGTTGGGATGAGGTAGGAGAGAGGAAATTGTTAGGATATGAACTAGTGCAAACTAGAATGAGACAATATAGAAGATCAGAGCTCGTATGCAAACAACTCAGAGCAGACAGAAAAGCTATGCCGATGTGAGACGTAAGGACCTGGAATTTTAGACTGGTGTTAAAGTGTTCTTAAAAGTGGCACCTATGAAATGTATTCTGAGGTTTCTCAGG
Organism: Benincasa hispida; assembly: GCF_027475165.1. Classification (NCBI taxonomy): domain Eukaryota; kingdom Viridiplantae; phylum Streptophyta; class Magnoliopsida; order Cucurbitales; family Cucurbitaceae; genus Benincasa; species Benincasa hispida. The sequence goes on along the minus strand of NC_143480.1, from coordinate 64,027,732 downwards.
AAAGGGAAGTTAAGTCCGATATTAATTGGACCTTTTGAGGTCTTGAAACAAGTTGGCCTCGTAGCTTACCGTTTGTCATTGCCTCCAGAACTGTCTTCAGTTCATACTGTCTTCCATGTTTAGATGCTGAGAAAGTATGTGACAGATTCGTCCCATGTAGTTGACTTTGAGCCCTTGCAGTTAAATGACAACTTGAGCTACGAGGAGAAACCTGTAGAGATTCTCTCTAGAGAGGTAAAAACATTGCGCCCAGGGAGATTGGATTTGTGAAAGTCCTGTGGCAGAATCACCAGTTCAAGGAGGCTACCTGGGCGCGAGGGGATGGGATGAAGGCCCAGTACCCGAAGCTTTTCCAGGAATGAACTTTCGAGGATGAAAGTTTTATGAGGAGAGAAGAATGTAAAACCCCAATTTTTATTTTATTATTAATGTAATTTCAGTAATTTTTATTAATTGAGGGAATTTTTAGAATTTTTGGACTTAAGTGTAATTGCGGGAATCTAATTATTGACGTTGAAATTATTTTATTTGAAAATTAATAGTGGGAATTAATTTCATTTTGGGAAGGAAAATAATTTAATAGAATAAAGAGGAATAGGAAAAGAATAAAATAAAACAAATATATATTATTTTATGTTATTTTCCTTTTCTATTTTCTTTCCTTTTTCTTTCTTTTTTTTTTTTTAATCTATTTTTCTTTCTCTTCCCTTCCCTTCTTCTTCCAGCCGCCGACACCCCCCTCCCTTAAAATTTTTCCTCCCCGGCGTTAAGCCCTAAGCAGCCTCCAGCCATCTGACGAGTCAACATCACGCCGCTCTTGATCAATGCCTCAGATAGCCGCACGTCCATCCGAAGCAATGTGCCGCTCCTCATTTGCATTCCGAAGCCACCGATGCTATTAGCCTGCGCCGCGCCAGATTTGGAGTTCACCAGCCCCGACTTCAGCGTCAGCCACTCCCTCACCCAGTCAAGGCACTCATAAACCCAGTAATGGATCTCTACCACTGCTTGCCGCCAATCTCAACCAGTTGGCCAGCCGCATCTGTCCAAGTGTTGCACTTTTCGTTCAGCCACCGCCGTTCACCGTTCATTCGTCCCTCGGTCGTGTCTCTGTTATTGGCTGAGTGTTTGTAAGGTTTCACGTTTTGGATGGATTTCGTGGATTAAATTGTTGTTCCTTTGACTTGGTTTCTATTTGTTTGTTACCCACCATAGTTAGGGTTAGATTGAAGTTTTGAGAAAATTTTGAGGCGCTGTTCAGTTTTGTGGAAGGGAAAATTTTGGTAAGTGTTGGTAAGTTTTGGGTAAGATCGGTTGAGTTTTGAAGGTTCTTGTTTGCCCATTATATTTTGGAATTACTTTTTGGTTGATACCTACTATATTTGGAATTTAGATCCAAGATTAGAGTAGTTTAGAGTGCGCAACGTGCTGTTGAGTGGGTTCGGGTTCATTTCCTACAAGAATTTAGGTAACATTTGTGGTTCTTCAGGTTGATCTTCGGACACCCACTAATGATTGGATTAAGTAATGACTTGAGTTTTTTATTTTGAAGGTTTAAGGTCGCTGTCCATCAGAACTAGGTGAATTTTTTTCTTTGTGGAATTTAATGGAGATTTTGGTGCCAAAGTTTGGAAGTGACCGTTGATCAAGCCACACTTTAGGTAAATTATTTTTGGGGTTGATTGTATGAATTGATGGGTGGAATCGGGCCTTAGCATGAATTAAATGTTGGGTTTATGTTGTAGGTTTAATTTGAGTTTCATTATCGAGTAGTTGCTTTGAGGAAAATATTTGGACTTGCGATTTGAGGTAAGTAATCTTACTATTGGAATTACCATGGGCCAGGAACTAAATATATGCTAGTATGATAGATGAATATTATGATAGAACAATAGCATGATAGACCAATAGTATAGTATAATCGATGTATGTTCCTGTATGAGGATCTGAAAGATTTATTTGTGCACATAGATACTTGCATGCTAGCATGAGATGATACTTGATTCCATGAAGTTGTATTTGTTATGCGGATAATGAAGCATATATGTAGGTTGTAGAGCCATGATGTTGAGGTGTATATGTATGTTATAGAACCATGTTGTGATACTTGTGATGTTGAAACTGTGATAGTGTCCTTACTGATTAGTTAGATTCCCACTAGATATTGTGTTTTCTTTAGGATTCACCAGAGATTGTGTTTCCTTTGGGATTCACCAGAGGTTGTGTTTCCTTCGGGATTCACCAGAGATTGTGGGTCCTACGGAACTTACTAGAGGTAGTGGGCATACTTAACTACAGTAGGATAGAAATAAGTTTTTCATGTACGTATGTGTTCCATGAGGACTAGAGAAGTTTATATGTTTCACTAGAGGTAGGCATCTAGAGGACATAAATGCCTAGCCTAACCCCAATAGTGGGGTTACTTATTGAGTATTTTATACTCATTTTTCTCATGTTATTTCAGGTAAATGTAGAGATGCACTAGCGATTGACAAACAGAATTCATGATCGAGCCACTAAGACCAGTTTTATGCTTCCACTCATAAGATTTAGATTTCTTTCTCATATTTTTTTTCAACTTTCATTTTTGATGTTTGAAACTTACTATTAAGAATTGTTTTTGGACTTATTTATTATCATTTATGATTTATGGGTACCCCATTGTTTGTTTTTAATATTTGAATTTAATGAAGAACTTTTGAACTTACCTTATTTATTTAACATTTATTTCACCATAAAAGGGTGACATTTTAAGTTCCATTCATGCATGCATTTAGTAACGGCCTAACTTGAGTCCTAGGGTGTTGGGTCATTACAATGGGTGAGCGAGGAACTGAAGGGATTCCAATTCCCATGGAATCCTGTGATCGCATTACAACTTTGAAAAACGATTTTGTGAGAAACTAAAATTAGTGAGCTCATAGAAATATTCAAAGGATAAACATACAAAATGACCTAAGCATGCATTTAATGAAGAAGAAGGATAAAAATGAACTCACCCTTGTGGATTCTTTTCCTTTTTCACGTTTTGCCTCTAAAGGTCACGAACAAACTCGAGCTTCTCAACGAACAAGAACACCATCATTAAGGCTACCTTGTTATTCTTTTGTAATAAAAAAGGGATTGGAAGTGTGGGCTCCAAGACCTTTGGATGGAGGAATGTTTAGAGAGAAATTTTTTTGGATAAGAGAGATTAGAGAGGAACGGTGGAGGCTAGGTTATTTTTCACAAAAATAAATCTTACTCTGAAGAGGGTTATCATAGTATATTGATAGGGAGAAAGTGTAACTCCTTCTTCAAGCCTTTTCACTTTCCCCCTTTTAGCTAATTAATTAATTAACTATCATTTAATTAATTAGCATACAAATTAACTAACTATATACTAAATGAAATTTAATATAAAGTTGATTAATAAATTAACATACAAATATCACATATTTATATGCATATATATGAATCCAATTCATATAAATCTAATATTTGAATCTCATTCAAATATATCTCTCTTATAATAAAGTTTGGATTATAGATCATATCTATAACAATTCACTATATTTTATACAAATCATATTAATATAAAATTTCTTTAATTAATTTAAACGATTCAAATAATTTATTTTTGCTATCCTTAGCAAGTGAACAAGGGAACCAAGGATATGAGATTAATTTATTAAGTTATTTTAATTAAATAAATCAATATTCATTAACTACCAGACATCCACTAAAGATCGGTAGTTGTACTCTCGCACTGAAGATATATTTCTATGTCCATGGATATAACTAATCAATAATGAATCGACCCTTCACAGATTGTTTATAACTACAGTTAGGTCAAAATACAATTTTAACTCTGTAATCACATATAACTCCTTATGTATCACTGATTCCTCTAGTGAACAAACAGTTTATAGTCCAGCTATAAACTAACACCTCTAGGATTGGTGAGAGGTTGAGGTTTAATTGTTTAAGACCGAAATTAGTTGTTAAGGGAGCAATTTATCTACTTTCCTCATGATGGAGAAGAGGTGAATTTTTTTTTGTTTAGGTGTGTTCCCAACTCCCTATTCGGACAAATCCCCAAAATGATATGTTTGTTGAGTCGACTAATATGACCACTCTCGCCCATATAGATCAAAGGATTGTCCTCATAAACAGGAGTTCACAACCCACTCAGGATTAAGATCAAGTCACTTATGGCCTTCCTAGTGAAATATTGGTTTCTTCAAGTAACTGTGTTATAAAGAGAAACCAATCATTTTGCGGTCTGGTCTTGTATAAACTCTTTATACAAGATACCCCCACTCATATGTCTCCACATGAACAATATGGCTCATATTGTGTGTAACATTTACAACTCATGTAATAGTTACAAAGTGGATTGTATCCGCAGTGTTACCAGGATAAGACACCCAATCTTATCCATTTACTGTAGACATTTTAGGTTATAACTTGAACATGAACCACTTGTATGTCTACCACATACTGTTCAAGTGACATAACATAACCTTGAATCTTAGTTTATTGGATTGAATTAGTGCAGTCTGAATGTCAAATAAAATACATCTTATTTTATTAAATAAATTATTTGTTCTTTCAAAATATAAACTATAAAATATATGAGATTTAGGACACTAAATCCATCAATCTCCACTTGTCCTAAAGTGAGTGGGATGTACAATATCAAATACAATACGATAAACTAGGGCATAGAATATACCTAATAAAATCTCCCACTTGCCCTAGATTAGATGACTTATATCCTGTAGACCCAGATTTTCCAGGTGACACTAAAAAACTTTAGTTGGGAGAGTTTTTGTAAATGGATTAACAACAATTTACTTCGAAGTGATCTTTGTGATGATCAAATCTCCTCATTGCACAATCTCCCTAATGAGATGATATTTGCGCTCAATATGCTTTCCTTGTTTGTGACTTCGAGGCTCCTTGGAATTTGCCACAACACCACTATTATCACAATAAAGGGTGATGGGCAAGGTCATGTTGGAATGACTTCCAAATCCGTCTAAAATTTCTGAGCCAGACAACTTCTTTAGCAACTTGACAAATAGCTACATATTCTTCCTCCATAGTGGAATCCACAATACATCCTTACTTAATGTTATGCCATAGTATAGGCTCTCCATTAAAAGTGAACACTGATCCTGATGTGGATTTCCTAGAATCCTTTTCCGTCTGAAAAATCAAGGTTAGTGTATCCTATAAGGATCAAATCCTTAGCGGCATACACAAGCATTTAGTTCCTTGTTCTCCTAAGATACTGAAGAATATTTTTAACTATTGTCCAGTGATCAAGTCCTGGATTGGATTGATATCTGTTGACCACTCCTATTGCATGACAAATTTCGGGCCTAGGACACAACATGAAAGACATAAGGTTACCTACTTTAGATGCATAGGGAATCCATCTCATTTCCTTAACTTCTTGAGGTGTCTTAGGACATTGTTCCTTAGATAAAATAATTTCATGCCTAAAAGGTACTAAACCTTTCATAGAATTTTGAATCAAATACCTAAGAAGCATTTTGTCAATATATGATGCTTGAGACAAGACTAATGATTTGTTCTTACGATCCCTAGAAAAAATTGTGCTTCACCAAAATATTTCATTTGGAGCTGATTAGCTAACCATTCCTTAATTTTAGTAAGAAAACCTACATTATTTCTAGTGAGTAGGATATCATCCATATACAACACTAAGAAAGGTACTGAACTATTGATGATCTTCTTGTAAACATAAGATCCATCAGCATTTTATTAAAAGTCATAAGATTTGACTGGACCATCAAACCTCATATTCCAAGAATTAGATGCTTGTTTCAATCCATAAATGGACCTATTTTGCTTGCAAACCTTTTGCTCGTTTCCTTGTTTAATGAAACCTTCTGGTTGAGACATGTAGATTATCTCATGAAGATTACCATTCATAAAGGTAGTTTTGACATCCACTTTCCATATTTCATAGTCATAATATATAGCAATGGACAAGAGAATCTGGATAGATTTTAGCATAGCAATGCGAAAAAGTTTCCCATAGTCCACTCCCTCATTCTGGGTATAAATCCTTTGCTACTAATCTTGCTTTAAAGGTTTGCACCTTTCCATCTACACCTCTTTTTCTCTTGTAGTTTCACTTGCAACCTATAGATTTAACTCCATTAGGTTTATCTACAAGTTTCTAGACAGAATTGAAGTACATAGACTCAATTTCTAGATTCATAGCTTTAATCCACTAATCCTTGTCCACGTCACCCATTGCCTGCTTGTTGGTCAATGGATCCCCAACATCATCATCTTGTATGACATCTTGAGTTTCTGTTAAACCTAAATAGGAAGTAGGTTGGATTGCAATCCTCCCACTATGTCGAGACTCCCTCAACTCTTTAGTAGGTTGTGCTTGACTTGATGAACAATATCAACAACTCTTGTTGAAGTGTTTCCTTCTTCAATAACTCTTGTTGAAGTTTCAATAGTTCCTTTGATAAGTTCCTTTAGTACGATTTTACTTCTTAATCTATGTTCTCTAATGTGGTGTACCTCTAAGAAAGTTGGATTTTATTGATACAAACCGTTTATTCTCTTTTGGATCACAAAATTGACCACATTTCGTTTCTTTGGAGTAGTTTACAAAGAGGCATAATTTTGAACGTGGTTCCAATTTCTTCCTGTAAGCCACAATAACATGTGTTAGCACTCCCAAACCTTGAGATTCCGTAAACTACTTTTACGACCTCTCAATAATTCAAAAGGTATTTCAGAAACACTCCTTGACGGTGAAGGAGTAATCTAACATGTAGGGGAACAAATCAGAATCAATAAGCACTCTAACTACTTTTAATTTGAGTTTTAAACATGTTATTCAAGTGACATTCAAAAAGGGTTTGAAGGTAACATTACCTTTGAAGACTAACTCCACAAATTCAGCTGAAATACTCCAAAATTGAGCTTGAAACTTCAACAGGACCACCACCTAGATCTTCTCTACAAAGCTCAAGAAGGAATATGTGGTGGAAACACATAAATCTAGTTGAATTGGAGAGGAATTTTGGTGGTTTCAGAATTCCAGCACTTCAATCAATATGTCCACCCAATCTCCCTCAAATTCATGCATGTAGACTCATTATATAACATATTTTCATGCAGGAAAAGTAATTTGCATGGAGGGCAGCTCCTCCTTAGAGCTTGGAGGTGGAATTGGGTGACAAACCACCCAAATGATTAGTGGATTTTTCTAAAAAATTGGAAAATTCCACCAACTCTAAAAATTGATTTTTAAAACTAAAAAATTGAAATTAAATAAAACAATTTTGTTTTATTATTAGTTTTATATAATTATTTCAAAATTAATTATTTACTAAAACTATTTTCAATTTTCAATTTTATAATTAAACCTTTTAATTCAAAATGTATTAATTTAATATCTCAATATTACATTAATAAAATATCAATTTCACCAATATGATTCAATTTCATATTTAAATCATAATTTAAATATTAATTGATTCTCCAATTTCGTTTAATTTCAACTAAATTAAACGGTTTTAATCGTATCAAATACAATCAATTGAAAACCCTAAAATTGAATTTAAACATTTCAAATTCATAACCCTAATTCCAAAATTCATCCAATTAATACTAAATTTGTTATTCCAATTTATGAACTAGTAGAGGGACCTAATGGACCTACAGAATATGAGCTCTAACGATTTGTTATTAGTTGGTTAAACTCTCTAATCCAAATTAATTACTATTCATTAACCATCAAGACATACCACTATAGCTTGATAGTTGCACTCTTCTCACTATAGATATATTTATGTCCATTTTGACCATGATCAGTAAGATGATCCTTCACAGGTAGTTCTTATTTACAGTTGGGTGAAAATTACCGTTTTGCTTCTACTGACCCTCTATTGAACAACTGATTTGTAATACCATTTATAAATCATATCCCTCTCTACCAAGAGTGGGCGGGGCCCCTTGTTCAAGACTAGACATTAGCGCTTAAGAGAACAACCTATCTGCTGACCTTAAGTCGGGTAGGAGTGAATTCCATCTTGCATAGCTATGTCCCCAGCTATTTACCCGGTCTTATCCCCAAAATGGAAGGCTTATTGAGTAGTGCTATTGGACTACTCTCATCTATGCAGATCAAAGGATAATCCCGAAATAAATAGGAGTTCATAGTTAGCTTAGGATTAAGATCATGTTATCCTAGGTCTTTTAGTTTGAAATAGTCAGTTTTAACAGTAAAGAAAAGTGACTACTTTGAGGTCTAGTCTTATGCAAACTCAATGCATAGGATTCCCTACTCACATGTCTCTACATGAATGATTTAAGGATCACATCATTTGTATCAGTATACGAAATGGGCCACATCCAATCGTGTTGTCAGGATGAGATACCTAATTTCATCCATATACTTATAGACCATTTAGGCTATATACTATTAACTTCATCCTGTTTATGTCACCCCATAAAGTTAAAGTATTCATACTATAACCATTGATATGTTTATTGAATTTTCATAATAGAATGAAAAATCAACAATTTTATTGATAAATAGAATGTTTAACAAAGTTTACGAACTACGAGTTCTAGGACATTCCCTGCAGACGAAACTTGGTTCAAAGTGTATGTTGCAGTTTTCCCTACATAACCCATAATGAGATAGGTAGAGAAGCATAACTCATTATGGATTAAACCATATCAACAGGGTTCTATTCCTCCTATTTTGTTGAGGTGTACCGGGTGTTAAGAGTTGAGATGTGATTCCATGTTCTATCATATAGTTCTGGAATCCTATATCTTTGTACTCTCCACCTAGATCTTATCGAAGTGTTATTATCATTTTACCCAATAAATTATTAACTTTAGCTTTATACTTCTTAATCTTTCCAAGTGTATCAGACTTATGATGCACAGGTAAATATACCGATATCTAGAATAATCATCAGTAAAGTGACAAAGTATTCAAACTCTCCCTTTGCTTTAACACTCATTAAGCCACAAAGGTCTGAATATATAAGCTCCCAAGGTTATTTGGCTTTATAAACTTATCCAGAAAAAGATTGTTTTGTCATTTTTCCTTCTAGACAAGATTCACATACTGGTAAATAATTTTCTTCTAAGTCATTTAGCAGTCCATTCTTAACGAACCTCTCAATCCTACTGATATTAATATGACCTAGTCTTAGATGCCCAAGCTAAGCATTTTCTTTTAGAGAAATCTTTCTTCTTTTGTTTTGTATGGTTGTAGTGTTGAGACAAACACTTTATCACTGATCTATTATAAGAGTGTTTTAACAAACATGAAATTGAAATTAAGTTCCTCTTAAAATTAGGAACATAGTAAAAATTGTCCATCAATATAATCTTGAATTGAAAAATAACTTTCAGCTCCCAACTACAATCGCCAAGAGGACCTTTTCTGTTCCAACCCGTAGAGTCATCTCTCTAGCCTCAAGCTACTTTTAGGAACTAGTGGCTCTTGAATAAAGTATCCAGGTATTATTATCATTTTTCATTTTTTTAGAATTAGTAAATCATATTTATCTTCTTTTGCCTTCTTCTTTTTGGCCAAATACTTGGGGAAATTTCTCTTCCAGTGCCCATCCTGGTCGTAATGGAAGCAGTTTTCTTTTGCAACTTTGACCTTTTTGTTTTTTAGACAGTAGCAAAAGTGGTGGCTTTGTTCCCTTTTCATCCATTTTCTTCTTCCACTTATTGAGACTGGAAGAGGAAGGAGGTACAGACTTAGTTTAGAAGGTCGGACCTTTATGGAACTTCTTGTTGGAGAAGGTAACATTTTCCTCCCCCCACTAGTCCTTTTGACTTCCATTAAAGACTCAAAAGTCAGCAGCTCGTTAAGAAAAATGGTAAGGTTGTAATCAATTTTGTTCATAACACAATTTCTATGAAATTATAGGAAATTATCTGGCAGAGATTCCAGAATAAAGCTCACTTGACTAGGATCATTTATGAGATCTCCATTCATCTCTGCAACATTGAAATGAACCATCATGTGAAGGACATGTTCCCTAACAAATGATCCTTCCTTCATCTGTGCATTGAAGATGAACTTCAGAGGATCATGCATGGCTTGTGAAGAAGATTTTCAAAATGTAGTGATTCCCTGATCTTGGGTGCAATGATTATGATCTCATGTTTTTTGATCACGACTTCAATTAAGCCTACCAAAATGTAAACTTTGGCCTTATCATTGGGCTTGATCCACCTCTCATAAGCATAATGAACATTTCGTGACACGTTAGGCCCAGGGACCAGAGGACATTCCTTTTTCAGAACGAATTTAAGGTTGTCTATGACCAAGATAGTATCTATCGTATTCTTCCAAGTTGTATGATTTTGTCCGGTTAATTTTTTAGCTTTAAGAAGGTACAATGTAGTGCTAGTCATTTTGTTGATATATAACAAATTACTTATATTAGAAACATATGCAAAAATTCATTTTAATCCAATTAGTTTAGCAAAAGAAATAATGAACCCCAACATGATTTTATTTTGCAATGATACTTCAGTGATTTAGAACAAATGCCACCTCGGGACGAACGGTTACTCCTTCATTGAATTAAGACATTTTCAATCAAATATTACACCAGAATTGTTGGGGATGATGCCCTAAAGTCTCGTGTCCTATAGTTTGTAAACACACTTTTGTACGAATGCTTGTAATGTATAATATATGATATTTTCTTCACTATTTGACTTTGTACATTGGATGTTTTATTTTCTTTACCACAAACCAATAGACTAAAATCCCTGGTTGTCATTATGTAACTTAAGCATGTATGTGGTGACATACAAATGGAACATGTCTTAAGTGATAACCAAAATGGTTGCTATCATTTGTTGAGGTAGGTGAGAATCTCAACGCTGCATCATGGTCAACCATCAGGACGTATGTCAGAGTATCTGCCGTACGATTTCAGAAATCCTAAGGCATGTGTTGTTCGCATATTTTCTTGAAGGATTATCGCATGCGATGATTCCTGTTCTTCTTGCAAAACATCGACATTAACATTCTTTTTCCCATGAAATGCGGTCAGCGGGTGTGTTTGCAATATCTTATAAAACTTTGCTTTTTAATACCAATTTGACCTTGACCGAAAAATTTTCTTCCTATCTATTGTCGCATATTCGTAGTACAAATAACTTGTATTTCTACAAGTTATCATACCCCCAAATTTAGAATTATGCTTGTCCTCAAGCATATTCTATACTTAAGAAATTCAGACTTATCCTATATCATTGCAATGTGCCACTAGCTGCTCATAATGCTTTCACCTTTACACAACCCTTTTAAAATCATTTGTTCCTTCTTATCACTTTGAATTATTCTTCAAAAGGATCTTTCTTAATCTTAGTTTTGACAAATTTCTGCTCAAAGTTCCCTTCTTATTTTGACAATTGAATTGCATTCCTTCTCTTTTACAAAACAGGATGCGTTGTTTACATTGGGGCACTGTTTGCATTATGATTTAAAGAACGTTGATCTTGGTTATACTCTTAGTTTTGGCTTGCCCCCACAGGTGTCATGAGTTTAGCTAGACAGTGGAGTTGTCTTTTCCTTTATTATTGAAATTGCGTTGATCCTGGTAACCTACTTTCGTTTTGGCTTACCTGCACGGGTGTCATGCGAAGTATCCAACTACGAGCAGGTTTCTTTCTCAACTTAACTCTTATCATGTTAGGATTTTTCCTTTGCGTTGATAGTGAAGTTTTATTTAAATTTTTTTAATTTTTTAATTTTTTTAATTTTTTAATTTTGCAAATTCTTGATTGAACGCATCTGCTCAGGCCTTTCCCACCTCTAAATTTTGAGAGGTGCAAGGTTCTCATCGCACTATTGAAAAGAAAGGGAAAACACACTTTGCCAAAATTTTGAAAAGAAGGTTTGAGAAGAGAAGGTAAAATCGATACATGTTAAAGGAGTTTCTAAGGTTAAAAGGGAACATGCAATATGTGAAAAGATGCGTTAAGTGTTTGCATATAGCTCATCATAGCTGCTAAACTATCAACGCAACATAACGAAAGCAAAGATTGAATTGTATAAGGATAAAATAAAGCATTAAGCCAATTATAGACATGGAAGAAAAGTTCATAAGAGTAAATTGATAAATTGATCAAGATTACAAAGAATGAAGATATCACAGCACATAACAAAAAAAAAAAAAAAAAAAAAAATACAAGATGATTGTGGAGAAGAAAAAAAAAATCCAAGAAGCACACCCCCAAATTTACACTTGTGGTGGGGGCTCATTGTTGGTAGGAGGTTGTGGTGCTGCTAGTGGCGCCTCTTAAAAGTACAACTGTTGATGCAAATGGTTGGGTACCATGGGCCCATGAAGGTAAGCAGTATGGAAATTGAAGTATTCATGGTTCCATTCAGCTAGTTGTCGTTGTTTATGGTGAATGGAGAAAATGTTGCACTGCACATTGACCATTTCCTGGCGCATCACATAATTGCTAGCATGTAACTCCGCAAGCGATTGGTAAAAGGAAAAGAGTTCATGGGAGATGAAGCCTAGCATCTCATCAACAACAACAACTAAGGATGCGATGGATGGATGATGGGGGAAAGATGCATGTGATGTCTCGCCAGCGTCGATTTGGGACTGATTTAAGGGGCCAACACCCAAATCATGTGGCTCATCAGCACGCGACAAGGTTTGTGGTGAAGAATGGATGGGTGACTATTGGCTAGATCAAGTTGCTGGTGATAGGTGATTCGAGTCTAGAAGGAGAAGATGTGTAAGAGTTTCAAGAAGAGGAGATAAAGGAACCAAAGGCAAAGGCTAGTCAATGGGCTCAATAGGTTGTTGGCATTTAGAGCAGCTTGACATAACTTCCTTTCTTTTGTCATTTTTGCGCTGCTTTTTGGGTTGAGGAGGTCGCGACACATTCAAATAAATGTTGGGTTGTTTTGGTGGAGGCTCAGGGAAATGGGGTGAATCTTTCAACAAAATTCTTATAATTTTTATGTTGATTAAGTCGTGGACCTCCGGCATGGGTTCATCTTCAATACCATAGCCCACTGAAAGGCATAGACTGAAGAGTATCCATGGGAAGAAGAAATGTCCTCGACTCCTACCAACAGGGCCCCTTACCTGCCTTGCGATCAATCTTCCAACATCGATGGGAATGTCGTGCGTAATACAATATATGGCCATGACTCGATCCATTAAGATGGTTTTCTCATGTGTTGTCGGATAAGTCTCCTCTTCAACAAATAAATCCAAAGGCGCGCTTCAGGCAGCAAACGATTGGATGCAAGTGTGAGAATGCATTAATATTCTCAACGCATCTTCCAAATGTTCGTCTTCAGGATTATCAATCAACATGTTGCCTGGTGCTTCTGGAAAGTCTTTTATTTTGTAAAGTTGATTGATATCCTTGGCGCTGAACGACATAACCCTCCCTTCGGCAATTACCTTATCCTCAGTTTCGTGCAAGCTGCCTTGGTAGAAGTTCCTGACTACCATTAGCATGACTATAAATGGGTATTGACATAATGTTTCTCATCCAAGCTCTACCATTATGTTGGGGATGAAGTCCGATAGTGGGTTTAGTGCCAGGAAGAAGCCCATTTCCATTAGGAGGCCATCATTTTCTTTTCTGACCTTGGGGCCTCTTCGAGCTGGCGATGATTCGCTGCCTTCGACCTTCTCCTTGCCCTTATCTTGGGTGACCGCAAGCCGGGCTCTCTGGCGCCTCACGCGTGCTCTTTCGCTCTCCTGATCAACTTTTTCTTTTTCCCATTCCTCTATCTTCTTTTGTTTGAGTTCAAGGTTGCATTGTACTTTCGCCCTTCGGAACAACTCCTTCTCTTCCTTATTTCTCCTCTCAGCTTCCTCTTCTTTCTTTAACTCCCTCTCCAACTGCTCAGAGGCGAGAGCAATGCGCCATTCATCCTCGAGCTTCTGTATGACCTCTTCTTCTGCCAATGCGTTAAGTCGGCGTACTTCCTCATCGTGAAGCCATTAGCCAAATCTATAAAGGCAAGGATTAGGCGTGCCTGTTCCAACTTTTCTTCTTTTTCTCTCAACTCCCTTTCTCGTTCTTCCTTCTCATTCTCTATGCGCGAAAAAATTTCTTTGTCCACAGAGGACTTTTAGGGATTTACTGGAGATGCTCCACTTTCTCCACTTCCTTATCTTTTATTGTCCGTGTTCTTGTTCACCGGACAAGTGGAGTGACTGGTGTGTTACCATCTTCTTCCTAAGACATCTAGGTTGGGCCTCCAACGTGACCAGGCAGTCATGCGGAATGGGGGACTGGCTTTGCGTTGTTTGCTCTTTAGGCGGCATTGCCGCAGATCCATCCACCCTTAAGTTGCTTGATTATTCTTCTACAACAGGGCTCTCAGCCCTCTGCCCACACTCTTCTTTGCGCTTGCATTTTTTTTCCAGCCTTCCTTTGCTCTATTCTTTCCTTTTTGCGTTGGGCCTTTTCTTCACCCTCATCATCTTCATTCTTCTTCTTTTCCTTTCTCTGACTTCTTCGTTGAGATTTTGGCACTTCATCGTCCTTATTCTTCTCCTTGGCGAGCTGATCAGCCCTTCTCTTTGACTCCACATCCTTCAACACTACTCTAATCGGTCCCTCATTGGAGTCTACTGGCGCATTCTCCTTAGGATCAGTTAACGCAAGGACTTGTCCTTGTGAAGCAGTGACTGCCACTTCTTCTTGAGGCAGTGGCTGGTTTACCACTCCGGCCTCTGGTAGCCCTCCATCTCACTCCATAGTGCTTAGAATACTTCCAAAAGCCTCATTGTCGTCTTTTCGCTTCAGTTCATTTTCGATTGGAGGCTGAGGAAATACCACCTCAGGACCGGTGGTAGGAGCATTGTCCTTGTGCGACCCCTTATGGCGGATAGATGGCGAGGCACTGGTGGTAGATGAGGCTTTTCTTTTTGGTTTGGTGGGGATTTGAGGAAAGGGCTTGGGTTGAAAGGTCAGGTAGTGGCTAGCAGCCAAGAAGGCTGCCTCTCGAGTGGAAATCGGGGCTTTGGCTGGGGAGGAAGGCTCAGAAGAGGAGTTTGATGACTGATCGACCATGGATTCTAACGAAAGCTAGGGGAAGAAGAAAGGCTGGGTTTGCTTGACTGATGAGTAGAATGTAAAAGAATTGGAAGTTCTGGAATGTTTGAAGGTTCAAAGTGCAGATGGAAGGAAATGAGGCTGGATGGGGGTTTATATAGGCTGAGATTTTGGGAAACCCTACAATCGCTATAATGAGAAATGGCAGGTTTTTGGAATTCCAAATAAATAAATAAATCTCTTTTCATTAAGTGCCTGACAAATGAAAGGACGCCTCGTCTGTCGGTGCAATAATGATGCATAAAAACCCTAAACGTTTAGTCCGTCCCCATTCCCCCGTAGACGTTCAAACGACTTTCATATGCATTAAGAAGAAGATGGGCGAAATGAGCACCCCACACATCGCAATAATTATCGCAAAACCATTCAAAGACAAATTATCGCAATTGCAATATCACCTTCTCAAAATAACAAGCCCAAAATAAAGACTGAATCAAAACTAAATAACGAAAGTAGTAAAGGATAGAATAGTGGATGCCTTTAAAAGAGTATGACATGTTACGCAAAGCGCATCCATGTGGGCGATCACGCTTGCCCGGTTAGGTCAATAGTTTCCTTGCTGCGATCCACCGAGCCCCCATTGTAGTGTTTTATGTGTTGTCCATTGACTTTGAAGATGTTACTCTCGTCTTCGCTTGCTAACTCCATTGCTCAATGAGGAAAGATACTATTGATTATGAATTGGCTAGACCATCTTGACTTTAATTTTCCTGGAAACAACCGAAGGCGGGCATTAACTAACAAAACTTGTTGTCCAACTGCAAAGTTCATTTTACTAATTATTTCATCATGCCATCTCTTTGTTTGCTCTTTACAAATCTTGACATTCTCGTAAGTAGTTGTGCGCCATTGAATGAGTTCGTTCAATTGAAGCTTTTGGGCCTCCAATGCACTGTTTAGATCAAAGTTTAACTTCTTAAGTGCTCAATGCGCTTTGTGCTCCAGTTCTAGAGGCAGACGACAGGCTTTTTCGAAGACAAGAGCATGTGGGGACATCCCAATAGGTGTTTTGTAGGTTATCATGTATGCCCACAAGGCTTCATCTAGCCGCTGGACCTAATCCTTCCTTGAGGTGCTCATTACCTTCTCTAGAATAGACTTGATCTCCCTACTAGAGACCTCTATCTATCCATTAGTTTGTGGATGATAGGTGGTCGTAACCCTATGATTGACGTTGAACTTGATTAGTAAATTCGTAATGATGCGATTAATGAAATGTGTACCTTCATCACTGATTAACACGTGGGGCGTGCCAAATCTTGTTAAAATGTTATTTCTTAAGAAACTTAGCCACCGTGCTTGAACCATTCATTGTGCAAGAGATAGCCTCTACCCACTTAGAGACATAATCCATAGAAACTAAGATATATTGGTGGCCTTCAGATGCTGGAAAGGGGCCCATGAAGTCTATGCCCCAAACGTCAAACAACTCTATTTCTAACATAAAAGTCAATGACATTTCATATTTTTAGGTCATATTCCTTATCCTTTGGCACTATCGCATTGCACTACATGGGTCGGGCATCTTTGAATAGACTTGGCTAGAAGTAGCCACTATGAAGGATTTTAGCAGCAGTCCTCTACCCCCTAAAGTGTCCTCCATAAGGGGACTCGTGACACAGTTCTAGGATGTGCTGGATTTCATGGTCAGGGACACATCGACGCATGATGTGATCTAGCCCCAATTTATACAAGAAGGAGTCAACCTAGAAGTAAAATTTTGCCTCATGTCTGAACTTCTTTTTCTGTTGCTGAGAGTATCATTCTGGTGTTTGGCTGCAAACTAAGAAGTTCACGATGTTCGGATACTAGGCTTCATCAACGCATATTGTCATTAGCTTTTCATCTGGGAAGCAATCTTCAATATCCTTCTCTTTTCTTTGAACCTCAACATTCTCCAACGGTAACAAATGATCAGACACTTGGTTTTCAGTACCCTTCCGATCTCTGATTTCTAAGTCAAATTCTTGCAGAAGCAGGACCCACCAAATTAGTCTAGGCTTCTCATCCTTCTTTTCCATTAAGTGTTTGATTGGAGAATGGTCAGTGTATACCACTACGTTAGACCCTACCTGATATTGATGGATTTTATCCAATGCAAACACTACTGCAAGCATTTATTTTTCCGTAGTGGTAAAGTTTTCTTGCGAATCATTTAGCGTTTTACTCGCATAGTAGATAGGATGCAAGATTTTATCTTATCTCTGGCCTAGTATAGTCCCCACAGCATAATTATTGGCATCACACGTTACCGCAAAGGCTTGCATGCGAAGGTGCAACCAAGATAGGTGCTGATGGGAGTGCATTTCTTAGAGTGTGAAATGCCTTAGTGCATGCATCATTGAACTCAAATATGAGATCGGCTTCTAGAAGCGTACTCAAAGGTCTGATGATCTTGGAGAAACTTCGGATAAATATGCGGTAAAAACCTGTATGTCCTAGAAAAATCCCAAGTGTCTTGACATTTACCTATGGTGGTAGTTCAGCTATTGCGTCATCTTTTGCCTGATCTATCTCAATACGTTTGGACACTTTGTGTCCCAACAGAATGCCTTTAGATACCATGAAGTGACACTTTTCCCACTTCAAAACAAGATTTGTTTCCTCACACTTCTTGAATACCTTTTCCAAATTTCTAAGGCATACTTCATAAGTGTTCCTAAAGACACAGAAATCGTCCATAAGTAGTTCAACTGATTGTTCCAAAAACTCTAAGAAGATTTCCATCATGCACCTCCGAAAGGTACCTGGCGCATTGTAGAGCCTGAACGACAAGCGATGAAAGGCAAAGGTGCCAAATGGGTATGTGAATGTGGTCTTTTCCTAGTCCTCTAGCGCAATGGAAATCTGATTGTAACCCGAGTATCCATCTAAAAAGCAGAAGAATTCATTACCCACAAGCTTGTCAAGCATCTGATCAATGAATGGTAGTAGAAAATGATCCTTTTTGGTAGCTTGGTTCAGTTTGCAGTAATCCATACATATACAGAACCTGATCATGGTTCTTATAGGAATCAGTTCGTTTTTACTATTGGTCACGATAGTCATTCTACCATTCTTTAGAACGCATTGGACTGGTCTAACCTAGCTACTATTGAAAATAAGGTAGATGACTCCCGCATCAAGCCATTTAATGATCTCCTTTTTTACCACCTCCCGCATCTGGATTCAATCTGCACTGCCTTTCTATTGTGTCTGCTTTGCCTTTTCTAGCTGCATCTTATGCATGCAATAAGAGGGGCTAATTCCTCTGATATTTGTCAAGGTTCAGTCGATTGCCCTAGTATATCTTTTTAGCACATTTAGAAGCACCTTCTCATCTTCTTCGCTTAGGGAAGAAGAGATAATGATGGGGAGAGTGTCATTTTCTCCCAAATAAGCATATTTGAGATGCGCTAGTAATGCCTTTAGCTCCAATGCGGGTGGTTCTTCTAAAGATTGCTTAATTTTCTGCGATGTTTGTTCGGATAAATTCAAAGACTCAAAACCAATATTAGTCAACGTACAAACTTCTTCCATTATTGCATTGTTTTCAACCTCTTCCTCCTCAAGCTTTTTTTTAATTTCATCCCAATGCTCTATGTGTAATTCATCTACATACTGACAAGTCTTTGTATCATCAGGGTATTTCAACGCATTGAAGATGTTGAATTTGACTTTCTAATTGTCAACTCTAATTGTTAATTCTCCTTTTTGAACATTGATTAGCGCTCACCCAGTAGCTAGAAATGGGTGCCCTATGATGATACGGACGTCGGTGTCTAGTTCGTAATCCAAAATGATGAAGTCAGCAGTGAATATAAACTTATCCACTTTTACATGTACATCTTCAGTTTTCCCCTCAAGATGCATTATTGATCTACCTGCTAGCTGTAGGGTTACGGTGGTAGGTCTTGCTTCACCAATTCCCAACTTTCTAAAGATTGATGTGGCATCAAGTTAATGCTAGCTCCTAGATCACATAATGGATTGTCGACTTCTTTTCCTCCAATAGAGCAAGGCAACGTGAAGCTTCCAGAATCCTTCAATTTCTTGGGAATATTATTCTGGAATAACGCACTGCACTCATGTGTTAATGCGATTGTTTCATGTTTCCTCAGTTTCCTCTTGTTGGCAAAGATCCTTAAGGAACTTCACATAACTCAACATTTGTTCTAGTGCCTCTATAAGAGGTATATGTATGTGAATTTGCTTGAGGACGTCCAAGAATCTCCTAAACTGCTTGCTGTCATCTTTCTTCTTTTGGCTGCTAGGAAAAAGTGGGGGATCCTGCCTCATTTCCTGAGCAATTGCTTGTTCTTTAGGGTTCTTAGCTTCTTGCGCAATTGATACGACCGAATTTTTGGGAAGTAGGTTGCGATAATTCTTTATCAATACTTGGTTCAAATGTTGGTGAAGTAGTGTTGTTTGATATGTTGATCGTAATGGTATCTTTGTTGTGGTGTTAATGGGCTTACTACAAGCAGTTGATGGGTTGTCACTAGTGGTTTCTTCCTTCGTTCTTCTGATTCCTTTGTGAGCTGATGACATAGGAACAACCGTTTTTCCACTTCGCAATGTCATGGCTTGGCATTGCTCTTTTAAATTTCCTTGAGGAACCTTTGAGTTGCTTAGCAAGGTTCCTGGCTACCTACTTTTCGATTCACTCGCAAGCTGTCTGACTTGAACTTCCAAATTTCTTATTGAGGACGCTTGCGATTGAATCAATGCGTCATTTTTCTGAATGTACTCTTTCAGCAAAGATTCAAAAGAAGATAAATTGTTTGAGCTAGATGGTTGGTGATGGTTATAGGGTTGCTTTTTCTGATACTGTTGATGGCCTTGCGATGTTTGATGGAATCTCAGAGGGTTCCCTTTGTTCCCTTGATGATTTTGTTGCACATTCCTCTGTCCTCCTTGATCGATGTTACCTCCCCATCCAAAATTGTGGTGGTTTCACCAGCCAGGGTTATATGTGCCACTGAAGGGATTATTGTGAATGGAAAATACGAATTGCTAGGTAGCTGGACAGACATCACTCAAATGGGATTCACCATATTGAACGTAGCTGATTGCAGTAACTTGCATCAATGTATCGGCCAGTGCAGTGTTTAGGGTCAGTGCACCCTTGTTGATAGCCATGGTTTAAAGAAGAGACGTGATTGCGGCCATCTGCATGGCCAATGAGGTCATTATGTCGACGGGGACAATTGCTCCCTCTGTCTTTCTTCTTTTAGTAGTCCTGCCTCCGTGTCCATCGCTAACCCAATCGTCCGTATTTCGTGAAATATGGTCCAAGATTAACTTCACTTCAGTATGTCTTGTCCATGAACCCCCCCGCTACTGAGGAATCTGCAACAATTTGTGTTGCTCTATTTAAACTATTATAGAAGGTTTCCGTAAGGACGCAATCCAAAATGCCAATATGCGGGCAATTCTTCACTAAATGATGAAACCTCACCCACACGGTGTTTAACGTCTCATTATCAACTTGCTCAAAGTTTAACATTTCCCATCTTCTTCTTGGGTTGAAAACAGATGGAAAGAATTTCTTCATAAAGTGTTCAACGAGTTGGTCCCATGAAACAATTTCTTGGTTCTAGCGACTGGGCCCACCTTTTGGCCTCATCTCTAAGTGTATATGGAAACAAGTAGAGTCTGATTCCTTCAAAAGTCACGTCAGGTATGAAGAAAGTGTTGCACTGGTGAGATGTGCGTGTGGATCCTCCCTTTGCATTCCTCCAAATTGGTCAGCATTCTGGATCATTTGCAACATTACAGGCTTGATTTCAAACGTGGCATTCTCGTCAATGGTGGGTCTTGCAATGCCTGGTGAAAAATCATATAAGTTAGGCGCTGCTTAGTTCCTCATTTTAATATTATTATCGGCAGCCAGTATGACAGGGTATTGCAGCAGTTGACCTATTCCTTCGTTTAATCCTTCTTGATTGTTCTAATTGTTGTTGTTAGTCATGTTCCTTCTACACCTATTAAGGTTTTGGCGTACTCTTTGGTGAAAAGTTCTCTCAATCTTTGGGTCAATATTGAGTTCTAGATCCATCATAGTACTTATATACTATCAGTAGCTCTTCACCCAAGCTTGCAGTACTCCAGAGAGAAAGTCTTGCACAAATTTACAAACAATATCAACACATACTCACTTTTGCAAATCCCTGACAACGCCGCCAAAAACTTGTTGTATCAGAAACAGATGCGTTATTCATGAAGTTCATGAGAGTATGCGATAATGGTCACATGCAAACAGTTCAAGAGTCATGCGCTGATCACAAGTTTTCTCGTTGAGAAGCCAAGTATAACCTAGCAACGAGTGTCTTAGGATGACCTAAGGTCGAACACATGGATTTGATTGCAATAGTGTTAAAAAGTGATAAATCATGTGATGATAATAAAGATGCATTAATTTTGGTACTATGATAATGAAAATGCGTTAATAAAAGACGGTGTCTCAAAAAGCATAATAAATGCATGATGTGAATGAATGAGCAATGCGACAAGTTTGTGGGTAGAATCTATTAAGATGAAAGGGTTAAGGGGAAGGCTGTTTGGAAATCTTAGTTAATAATGTTTTACAAGATGATAATACAAAGAGAATGAAATGGTTGCGTGATTAAGTTCAATCTCTTGACAAAATTGTTTGATGATGAAATCTTGCCGGCATGAAGTGACTCATGGAATGGATTGGTGAACTTTATTCTTTGGTAAATTCTCCAGTGGCCTTCTCTATGGCGATTTGGAGTTTCGGAATAGAAGGTTCTCTACAAAAGTTAGGCTTTCTGATCTTATTTGCTATATGTCACTTTGCAATAATAGAGCCATGTGCTTATCTGCCTCGATAATTCTGCTCTAATTGGTTGCTATCATTTGTCGAGGTAGGAGAGAATGTCAGTGCTGCATCATGGTCAATGATAACTTGTAGAAATACAAGTTATTTATGCTGTTTTATTTAGATAATGCGGCAAAAAGAAGGGAAAGTTGCATTCATAGTATAAGAATTGGCTAAGAAATACGAAAATTATAAAATATCGTGAATGCATTTTTATAATTTTCGTATTTCTTAGCCAATTGACGAAATAGTGTTCTAGTCTTTGTTTTGTAGGAAATAGGTCACTGTATGCGTTAATTGCTCAAGGACAAAATGTACAATGCATCTACCTCGCATGCGCCAATCGATCAAGAACGAAGAATTGATCAACGCAATAACGGCACATGCAACGATCGATCAAGGGTTATAGAGATCAACGCATTTCAACCGCATGCGGTAATCAAAACAACAACATAGCATGCGACGATCGATCAAAGATATGAAAAGCAACACATTCACGAGTGATTATGACAAGTGTATAGCTTTCAGTTGTATGATTCTGACACATTGATCGTGGAGCAGAGAGGAATTTTCCATTACGCCATGGCAAGAATTATCAGAATTATACAGTGCGACCACAAATTCAAAGAGCCAAGGTCTTATCTATAAATAGCTTCATTGAATTCATTGCAAAAGAAGGCTGGTCTGAAGAGACCTTACAGAGAAAATCCGAGAGAAGGACGAGACAAGGCTGAAAAGTGAGTCTCCGAGCAAGGAATTCTTCCGATTCCTGAAGCTGAAACCCTGTGCAAAAGGGTCACTTCTACCGAGAAAGCAAGCCTGAAAGGGAAGCTTTCCTCTCCACTACATCTATACGCCGGCAAGCATAAGTCTCTGATCGAGATCTGTGTCAAGATGTTGACACTCTTTCCGTATTGGTTTCTATTCTTTCATTTCATCTACTGTGTTCATCTTCTTTAATCTCTCATTCACAAATCATATATCAAACGCTTATCTTTAGATTTAAATGCTATTATCGTCATCATTATCATCTCTCTATCCCTTTCCATACATTTATCATCCATTTTCTCCATATGTGTTCTTATCCCCTGGGTAAAGCATGCTCGACAACATCTTCACCTGTGAGAGCAGAAGTGAAGATGTTATTTCGCCTATCGAGAGAGGGTTGGAAGAATGCATTAACTAAAGCGAGAAGTATTTCTAGAGATGGAAACAACCTTGCATTCATCAGGTTTATTTCTGTTTCACCATAGACGTACGGGAACGCAGTTGATCACTGAAAGGTGTAAGCCAAGGGAGAGTGGAACCTTAGTTGCGTCCTTGACGAGATTGACGAACTTTTGATGTTCTTTCCCTCTACTCATTTTCTTTCTGATTCATTCACAAGATTTGCTATCGCATTCATTAGATTCTTTTGTACAACTTCACAGCCATTCTTCAACCCTGTATCATAGTAGTTTAGACATTTATCTTATCAACACATTTTATTTTATCAATGCAAATTTGCTTTTAGCACAATTTACATTTCCGCATAAGCCAAATTCTCTATTCTTTATAAAAACCGATTGCATTTACCACATTAGTATCGCATCTAACGACTACAATCCCCATGTTCGACCTCAGATCATTCTGAGAAACTTGCGTTGGAATTATACTTGGTTCCAGCACAAGGGAACTTATGACACGCACTACATCATCGAATACTACGAGCATATTATCATTAACGCATACACTTAGAATGATGCAAAGATGAATGCGTCAATGCAAAATGTGGGTGACAACGCAAATTTGGGGGTGTACTCTTCCTTATCCTTATTTCAAAATTTGCCCTATCACATCGCATGTTGGTTTTAAAAAGCTTTATTACCGTATCTTCTTTGATCACCGCAATCATTTGATGTAGATAAATTTAGTAATTCAGCGCATGTTGTCTCTTTGCCAAGTATGCTTTCAATGATGAAAATTATGCTTCTATTTCTTGCGTATATACTAAAGTCAACTCAGTCTTAAGATAATCACCTCATGAAATATTTCTCGAAGTTAGGGGTTTGCTAGCTTTCTTTCAAAATCTCTTTACAACGCATTCTAGAATATCGCATGACTTATTTTCATCTTTTGGCAATGAGGGCATTACTACATTTTAAATTTGGGGGTGAGGTATTTATTTTCGACCTCACTATTTTCTATAAAAAGAATTGAGAATAACAACTCCATTGTCAATGCAATGGGAAATCCATGTGAAAGGCACTTACCCATAGTTGGTGTCCGCATGACACATGTGGGGGCAAGCCAAAAAAAAAATAAGTCACCAGGATCAATGCATAAATCAATGACTACAACTCCACTGCCAAATCGGTATGAGGTTAGTCTACGAAAGAGTGCATTACTTGTAGTTGGATGGCTGCATGACAAACATGGGGGCAAGCCAAAACGTAGGCAAGGTACTCGGATCAGCGCAAGGTCAAAAAAAATAGCAATGAAGAAAATTTTTGTGCAAGGATAAAATCATTTGACACCACGGTAGAAAAATTTATTTTTGAAATAAATCATGCGATGTCTCGAAATTTAGTAAAGTCCTTTTGAAAGTTAAGCTTGCAGTCCATAGGTCTTAGGAATATTTTAGGAAGAGACTTGAATAAGACTTAAGGAAATTTTGGCATATAGGATGTGAACGAAGTATTCTTGAGAAATCTAGGAAAAGAACTTTGCGGTTGACTTGCTAAAGGAATCTTTAGCTTATGCTTGAGAACAAGCATTGTTTAAATTTGGGGGTGTGATAACGGGCAGAAATGCACATTATCATAGTGCTAAGTTCTTAAACAATGTTGGATTGCATTGATGAAATATGTTAAATTGCGTCCATTAAACATAATTTCTATAATATTGTGGTCGCATGCGTCCAACGCATTAGAAGAGTTGATCTTTATATTTTTGTGCAAAATATGCGTTAACGCAATGCAAAGATGACGATCATAGGAATTCACTGGTTGAGCGCAACTTCACCGCAAGGCTTTGCGTTGATCTTGCTCGCAAACATTCGCCCAAGAAGAATGACCGCAACTTGGTCAGCACAACATGATGGGCGCATTCGGGTGAAAGGATAATTAAGAGCGATGGGACAGAAAGCTGATGACAGTCGGATCCAAATTAAGTTGACAGTCGATAACGATCGCAAAGTACATTCAGCTTTATCGATGACAATTATCCGACACATCAGTCAAGAATTAAAGTTGCCCCATCTGTACAACCAGGAGAGAGAATCTTCCTTTCACCATGGATGCTCTATAAATACCAAGTGCATTCTTCAAAGAAGTTGTTGATCGGTTGATGAATTTACCAACTGCTTCTGTTCATAATTTCTTTTCCATCTTAATGCAGAGCAAGAGAAGAGTGGTGGTGCCAGAGATCGCCCAGGGCAACTCCAGAGAGAACCTTGGGGCGTAAGAGCAAAGAGCGGGCCAATTCTCGCGAGAGCGAGATTATCTTTAGAGCACGAGTAGAAACAGTGTAAATGCCTGGCAACAAGAAATTGCTACCAGGCTCTTTATTAAACTTGCATTGTTATTTTGTACTTCATCTTCATATCTATTCAATGGAAGTTCTATTTCTACATTTGCTCACTCTCTTAATACGCATGAGTAGCTAAGCTAGTCCAATGGGTTTAGAAGAACTAAGCTAATATGACCTAGGAAGTTTATTGCTTGCGATTGTCTTGTTTTATGCTGTGAAAAATACCCTTTAGAGTTACTTGAGAGAGAGTCTAAAGAAAGAACCTAATGTCTCGAGAGAGCTAGGTTAGAATCTGGATTCAAAAGAGCAAGATTAGGCTTGCATAAACAAGAGATAGGGACTTAGAGATAAGCTCTGTTTGTCAACTTACATCCTAGGAATAGGTATGATGATTTGTGGTTTCCTTGTTTGTGTATCATCGCATAGACAAGAATTAGAGGTTTATGTGTAGGCCTTATAGACACCTTTGCACATATATCGCATGTGTTCTAGTATTAGAAGTCATAGCACTCACGCCGAGAGGTGGTTTATTTTGTACGCATGTTGCATGATCGCAAAACATGAATGCATTCTAGGGAGTGTTAGCCGAAACCTTTCTCAACCCGTTCAACGCATATTCATCGCATTTCCCGTTTACCAACTCTTTTCAAACCCCGTCGCATTTATTATTTATCTTTAATCAACAAAATCAATAAACCAAACACTTTATTTATTTACCCGATCATCGCAAGTTTTTCATTAAAGTTACCAACGCAATCTATTTTCACAAGTCCCTATGTTCGACCATGGACTTACCAGGAAAATCAGAGGAATTTACACTTGAATTCCACTATGGAAACTTGAGTGCACAACGCATATCATCCATATTTCCACCACATAATTTCGAGTATCGCTTGTCTCATTGAACAAGGCTATGCCGTCTCCTTCTCTGAGAATAAAGTGTTTATTTTCAATAATGGAATGGAGATTGGTTATGGTTCAATTGAAAATAACTTATATGTACTAAGGTTGTTAGTCATAAAAGCCTTGTTTAACATTGAAATGTTCAATATGACAACAACAGCTAAAAGACCAAACCTTTCTCCTAAGGAAAACACCCATCTTTGACATCTAAGGTTAGGTCACATCAACCTCAATAGGATTGAGAAGTTGGTGAAAAGTGGACTTCTAAAGAGTTTAGAAGAAAACTCCTTGTCGGTTTGTGAATCACAGCTCGAAGGCAAGATTCCCAAACAACCTTTTACTGGAAAAGGTTACAGAGCCAAGGAAGCCTTGGAGCTTTTACACTCAGACCTTTGTGGTCCAGTGAATGTTAGAGCTCGGGGTGGGATGAATATTTCATCTATTTCATAGATTATTATTCAAGGCTCGGGTATCTCTACCTAATGCAACATAAGTTCGAAGCCCGTGATAAGTTCAAGGAGTATAAGACTGAAGTTGAAAACTTGTTAGGTATGAAGATAAAAACACTATGATCTGATCGTGGTAGAGAGTATATGGACCTCCAATTCTAGAACTATATGATAGAACATGGGATTACGTCCCAACTTCTGCCCCTGGTACACCTCAATAGAATAGTGTATCTAAAAGAAGAAACAGAACCTTGTTGGACATGGTTCGGTTTATGATGAGTTATGCTCATCTTTCTGACTCGTTTTCGGGTTTTGTAATGGAGACTACATGTTATATCCTAAACAACGTTCCCTCGAAAAGTGTTTCTGAAACACCTTTTGAGTTATGGAGAGGTCGTAAAGGTAGTTTATGCCACTTCAGAATTTTGGGCTGTCTGGCACAGGTTCTAGCGACTAACCCAAAGAAGTTGGAACGGCATTTGAAGGTTTACCTCTTTGTAGGCTACCCCAAGGAAACGAGAGGTGGATACTTCTATGATCTGAGTGAGAACAAAGTGTTTCTTTGTGCTATCTTCTTGGAAGAAGACCACATGAGGGATCATAAGCCACGGAGTAAGCTCGTTTTGCGTAAGATCTCTAGTAAGATTGAAACTACTGAGGGTTCAATAAGAGTTGTTGAACAGGTTGACAGATCAACAAAAGTTGTTGAGGTCGGAACGTCTAGTCAACTAGCTCAAGAGTTGAGACTGCCTCGACGTAGTAGGAGGGTTATGAACCCACTAGATCACTACATGGGTTTTACTGAAGCCCAAAATATCATTACGAATGATGGAGTCGAGGATCCGTTGTCTTTTAAGAAAGCAATGAAGGATGTTGACGAAGATGAATGGGTTAAGACCATGAACCAGGAAATGGAGTCTATGTACTTCAATAGCATCTAGAGCTTGTTGATCCACCTGATGGGGTAAGACCTATTGGGTGTAAGTGTATCTATAAGTGAAAGAGAGGTGTAGATGAAAAGGTGCAAACCTCTAAGGCTAGAGTCGTGGCAAAGGGTTATACCCAAGTTGAGGCAGTTGACTATGAGGAAACTTTCTCACCTGTTGTCATGCTCAAGTCTATTAGGATTCTCTTGTCCATAGCCACGTTTTATGATTATGAAATATGGTAAATGGACGTCAAGACTGCCTTTCTTAATGGTAATCTTGAAGAGACCATCTATATGACTCAACAAGAGGGGTTCATAGTTCCAGATCAAGAGCAAAGAGTTTGCAAGCTTAATAAGTCCATTTATGGGCTGACATAAGCATCTAGATCTTGGAACATCAGATTTGACACTACTATTAAGTTGTTTGGTTTTGATCAGAACGTTGATGAGCCTCGTGTTTACAAGAAGATCATCAACAGCTCAATAGCTTTCCTGGTACTGTATGTGGATGATATCCTACTCATTGGGAATGATGTAGGGTATCTGAATGACATTATGAAATGGCTAGCTGCCCAGTTCCAAATGAAAGATTTGGGTGAGGCACAGTATGTTCTAGGGATCCATATCATTCGGGATCGCAAGAACAAATGGTTAGCCTTGTCTTCGGCATCGTACATTGACAAATGTTGATAAGGTACAGTATGCAGGATTCCAAGAGGGGTTTATTACCCTTCAGACATGGAATCGTTTTGTCTAAGGATCAATGTCCTAAGAGGTTGAAGAAATGAGATGGATTCCCTATGCTTCTGCTGTAGGAAGCTTGATGTATGCAATATTGTGTACCAGACCCCACATTTTCTATGCAGTAGGGATAGTCAGTCGGTATCAGTCCAATCTAGGATTTGATCACTGGACGGCGATCAAGACGATCCACAAGTATCTTTGAAGAACGAGGGTCTACATGCCCGTGTATGGAAATAAGGTTCTGATCCTTATAAGATACACAGACTCTAACTTTCAGACCGATAGAGATTCTCGTAAATTGACATCAGGGTCAGTGTTTACTCTGAATAGAGGGGTTGCAGTATGGCGAAGCATCAAGCAAGGATGCATAGCAGACTTTACTAGAGAAGTCGAATATGTAACCACTTATGAAGCAATTAAGAAGGGTGTTCGGCTGAGGAAGTTCCTTTTAGATTTAGAAGTTGTTCCAAATATGGATTTGCCTATCACACTTTATTATGGAGTCGTCGTTGAGGTAAGCACATCGAACGAAAATATCACTTGATCAGGGAGATTGTGCATCACGGTGATGTGATAGTTACAAAGATCGCATTGGAGCACAACGTTGTTGATCCCTTTACAAAGGCCCTCATGGCTAAAGTGTTTGACGGTCACCTAGAGAGTCTAGGTCTGCGGGACATGCGGCATCTTGTCTAGGGCAAGCGGGAGATGATACTGGGGTATGCCTAGTTTATTGCATATTGTACATCTTTATGTTGTATTGTACATTAGTCTCCCGAGTCCCTAGAACAAGTGGGAGATGGTTAGGATTAGTGTCTTAATTCTCCCAGAGTCTCGTTGTTTTGTAAAGATACACATTGTTTGATGAATAAAACAAATGTTATTTCATTCTGGCATTTACTCATATCCAATAAACAAAGCTCCTTCCTTATCTTATGTAAACTTAAGCATGTATATGTGGTATACAAGTGGATCATGCCTTAAGTGATAACCTAAATATGTCTGTAGTATAAGGATTAAGGTGGGATACCTGATCCTGGTGACACTACATATACAAAGAGTTTGTATAAGACCAGGACCACGAGATGACTTTGTAAAGGTTTACAAGTGTTGTAAACTACTACAAATGGTAGATCCTGACCATTCATGTGGAGATGTGCAAGTGGGAGTGTCCTATACAAAGAGTTTGTATAAGACCAGGACCACGAGATGACTAGACTTTATATATAACGTCGTTGATACTAGAGATTTACATCTCACCTAAACGACCATAGGTGACACGACCTCAATCATGAGTGTTTTGGGAACTCTTGCCTTTGAGGGCGATCCTTTGATTAGTATAGGTGAGAGTGGCCAGATTGCCAACTCAACATGCCTACTTTTTTAGGGACTTGTCTAATTTGGGAGCTGGGAACTCAATCTACAAGATGGAATTCACTCATGTCCCAAAGCAGGGATAAGTAGATAGAGAGATTGCGCCCTTAATGGCTGATTCCAGAACATGAACATAGTGGCCACAACTTCTATTTGGAAGAGAGGACTCTGTCATGGTAAGACTATGATTTATGTTCATTAGAGAGATCAGTGGTACTTAAGAAGTTAGATGTAACTATAGGGGCATCATGGTTATTGGCCCAGTTGTACTTACAAACAATCTGTGAAGGGTTGTCACACTTCTAATTGGTTAAGATGGACACATAATATATCTGTGGTAAGGAGAAGTCAGCTGTCGGTCTTTAGTGGAGTGATTGGTAGTTAACGGATGGTGGGTTCCGTGACTAAAAAGTTGAGTCAGTTATTCACGTACTGTTGGAGCTTCGAGCTATCGGTCCATAAGGTCCCCTTGGTAACTCAATGGATTCAGTTGAGGATCAGTTCTTGGTGTTCATTTGAAATGTTAAAATTGACAAGAGGTAATTCGATTATATATGATATGATCGGCATGATATATGAGATATATCTAGTGCAGATTTAATGTAAATGAGATCTACATTAAGTACCATGGAATAGAAAAAGAATTATGATTTATATGTTTCATGAGATG
The DNA here is from genome assembly GCF_027475165.1 of Benincasa hispida. Taxonomy (NCBI): domain Eukaryota; kingdom Viridiplantae; phylum Streptophyta; class Magnoliopsida; order Cucurbitales; family Cucurbitaceae; genus Benincasa; species Benincasa hispida. The sequence continues at coordinate 63,997,190 of NC_143480.1, read as the reverse complement.
AAATATTAAAACCATAGGTTATAAATATAGTATGATAAGTTGGTTATCATTTATATTTATAATAATATTAATTATTGGATAATTAAATATTTTTCTCTAATAACCAATTGAGTGGGAGGTTATTGATGGTTCATGGTAACCACGAGATAAAAGAAAAATGGTTTTCCTAATTTTAGTAAGTTTTTGTAAAAAAAAATTATTTTGGAGATTTTTCTCAATCGGAATCTCACGGAACGGAAGTTGTCAAGTAAATACGATTTACTAAGCGATAGCTTGAGCGAGATAGATGATCGTGTGGTGTTTTGTACGTGACCGACATGGAACTAAGCGATGAACTAAATGATCGCTTAGCTTTTGCTAGACGGTTGCTCAGCTTTTGGTAAACAATTGGGCATCGACTTATACGATAACTTCAGTCTTTTTCCACTTACTGAATCGCTTACATGATTGTTGAATCCTCCTTCGTCTTCCTCAATCCAAGTCCACATAGAGCCCACCCTTTGGATTCTCACACTGACAATACTAAGGTAGCCTTCTTGGTGGTGTCATACTCAGCTCGACGCCGTCGAGGTTCTGTGGAGGCTGTTCGTGCTGTTGGGGAGTTCATGATCGAGGCGATCTTAGAGAATGAGTGTGTGGTGTTCATGTTGTGTAGCGGTCGTGTTGTTCGAGCATTCGAGGTTGCTATGTTCGAGCATTCATGATCAAGAAGCGTGGAGACGAGTCGATGAATGTTCGTAGCATTTATCTTCTTGATCATTTGTACTTTTCATGCTGTAATTTCTATTTTGATTGCATAACTGTATGTTTCTGTGTATGACTGTAATTTGTAATGTTCATACATGATTGTAATTTAGAATGATCTTTTCCACTGCTCATAGAAATCTTCGTGTTCGATTTCCTTAAAAGAGATTATTCACTTTTGTAAATAACAAGTCTATTTTTATCTATATATCATCATGTCTACTTCCATTACCTCCTCTCTCTACTTTCGTTTTTTTCATTTACCATGAGTAAATAATCTCAACGAGGTATGTGGGAGTTTAATGCTATGAGCCAAGTTGAGTCTTTAAGGGTTAATCTTGTTTGCCTAGTGTATGACTATTTAAATGTTTGCCTATGATCACTCATTGCATCAAGTAGTTATAACCAACCTAAAGATAGAAACAAAATAACAAGTTATGGTTTGCATCAATTTTCCAAGGGAGTAAGTAGTTGTGGATCTCACTAAGTAAAATAAGAAGTATTTCTAGAGATAGAAACAACCTTACGCTCAAAGCAACATCATTCATGCATCATAAAGATATGAAAAATGTGTCTAGCTGTCGAGAGGTGTGGGATGAACGAATGTTGCAAACCTGGATTATCCGTAAGGCTAAACTTAGGAATTAGGCATAGATTTCGCCCAAACCCCACTTCTCCATACATTTTTTCACACACATTAAAGCTTCTATCTATCTAAGTTTGCTTAGAATTAAACATGAAGTGTTTATTGTCTGTTTAGATAACTTCATCGCACAGTTTCTATAATCGCATGATTTTTGGCTCTACTACAATTACTTTAGTCCTTGTCATATACATGTTACTTTCCAAGCATTCATAGTTACAAATCCTTGAGTTCGACCTTGGCTCACACCGATAAACTTGTGGTTTGTTTATACTTGACGAACTAAAAGAAAACTTGTGATCAATGCCTGATTAACTACAACTCGGTGCATAGTTAGTTCAGCGCATTGTCATTCTAGCATAATTCATGTTAACCACATAGAAAGAAACAATATACATGTGCATGTTAAATAGTACGCATGTTATAATTGTTGGGGTTGATGTCCTAAATCTCGTGGTGTTGTAGTTTGTAAACTTTATTTGTACAAACAAATTATTTATTTATTATAATAAGTGTTATTTTATTTGACATTTAGTTGCATTAACCCAAGACCAATAAACTAAGATCCAAGATTATTCGATGTATCTTAAACATATATAGGTCATATACAAGTGGATCATGTTTAAGTAATATCCTGAAAAGTCTATAGTAGATGGATAAGACTAAGTAACTTATCATTGTGACATTACGGATACACGACCCACTTTGTAATTGTTATGATTGTTGTAAAGTGATACAAATGATTTAATCCTGATCATTCATATGGAGACATGTGAGTGGGAGTATCCTATACAAAGAGTTTATATAAGACTAGACCACAAAATTATTAGTCTCTCATTATAACGCCATTACTAGAAGAGAATTATATAATAGATGCTACCAATGGGCAGTCGAATACTCCTTCACTGATACAAGACAATCTTGACTAAATACTATATTTAGAATAAATCTTATTCCTATAGTTGTTTGGTTACCGTTTTCCGTCAAGAACTATACTAACATTTAGTATGTAACATCCCGAATTTCAGAAAAATTTAAGTTAATTTTCTAAAATTATTGAGTTTAAAATTTCCCTTTCATTTGGAAAATTAGGGTTAAATTGAAATAATTGAACAAATTTTATTGGTTAAATTGAATTTAATTGATTAGATATTAGAACTGATTATCTTGAAAATATTGAATTTTTCTTCCCTTTGATTTTGGATTTTAGGGTCAACTTAAAAAAAAATAATTATAAAAAATAAAAAAGATAATTAATTTCATGTGGTTTTGAATTGATTTAAAATTTGGAAGAATTTAATTTGTATCAAATTGATGGATCTTATACCCTTTAATTTTGGTTTTTGAAGCCTAAATTAAGATAATTTAAAAAGTTAATTGATTTCTAGATTTTTGAGATATTGTGATAAAATAATTTATTTATCTTTTCAAAATTTGGAAAAAAATAAAATAATTGAGATTTTTTCGAAATTAAATGAGAGTGAAAAGAGGTAAAAAAAAATTGGGGGAGAAAGCAATTCGAGTTTTCAGCGACAACTTCTACAAAATTTCAATTGCTAGAGTTTGAACCGTTGGATCGTGCTCAAATTTGGTGAGCTTGTTCGGGACATATAGTGTTTCATTTTGAACGGTTAGATCAGTGTTGGAAGCTCTGGTTTATTAATAATCACTGCTGAATAAAATCTGTAAACTAGAAATTCCCTTTCTCTCCCACTCTCGCAAACCCTCCTCATGCAAGACCCTTACTACCAGCCACTAGCCTAAACAATTTATATCGTCCAACAACAACATATGCTGCCTATCTATGGCAGCCACAAGTCAACGTGCCATCGCCCGCCATTGCCCCGATCTTTGCCGGAATTTTAAGGAAAACCTTGGATTCAAGGTTTAGAAGTTTTGAGGCATTGACCATCAAGCTAGATACCATTTTGTTTTGCAAAAAATTGGTGAAGCGATTGGTTAATTAAATCAAGTATTAGAATTTGTCTTGGACCAAGCCACAACTTTAGGTTGATTCAAGTGTGCTAAAGAAGTTCTAAGGAGATTTTGTTTTGCGTTTTTTACCAAGTTAAGGTAAGTAATCTTACTACTTGAACCGCCTTTGTGACAATAAATTTATGATTTATGTTGAGGATTGTAAGAATAGTTACAAGGATAATTTTGACTGTTCTGAGATTTAATGGACTGCTTAGAAAAGATATATGAGCATGTGATAATATGTCTGAAGCATGTTAATGTATGAACATGATTTAGAATTTTATGAGATATATTAAAAGGACGATTGAGCATGACCCTAAATTATGAGTTAAGCGACACTACTACGAAAATGTCTTAAAGTTAGGTAAAAGTTGGAGCATTTTGTTGATGTGCTTATTTATGTGATTTATTAGGAAAGTGTATAAGCTACATCATGTATTATGAAATTTCAAATGTTTGATTGCTTACATGAGTTAGTGCATGAAAGTGATGTACTAGAGTGGATCCCTTAATACTAGATTAATTACGTATGTTGAGGTTAATTAACATGATCAAGACCTTGATTAGGAGATTTTAGAGAATTCATGATTATGTGAACGTTATATGTAATATGAAGTTAGATGCAATATCTTTTCTTTTCCAGACTATGTGACTGCATGAAAGTGATGCACGTCCAAGGGCGCTAGTACATGAAAGAGATGTACTAGGGCTGGTGTGTATGAAAGTGATACATACCTAGAGGGTACTGGGGTATACGAAAGAGGTACATACGCAGTGGGTTATGTATATACAAAAGAGGTGTATACATAACCATGTGTACGAAAGAGGTACGCATGTCTACATTTATAGAGAGGATCTGGGGTGTACGAAAGAGGTACATACTCAGTAGGTTATGTGTATTCGAAAGAGGTGTATACATAACCATGTGTACGAAAGAGGTACACATTCAGTGGGTTATGTGTATACAAAAGAGATGTATACGTAACCATGTGTACGAAAGAGGTACACATTAAGTGGGTTATGTGTACACGAAAGAGGTATATGCATAACCATGCGTATGTAAGAGATTGTGTTTCCTTCGGGATTCATCAGAGGTTGTGGGTCCTATGGGACTTACTAGAGATAGTGGGCATACTTAACTACAGTAGGATTGAAATAAGTTTTTCATGTATGTATGTGTCGAAAGAGGACTAGGCAATTTATATGTTCCACTAGAGGTAGGCATTTAGAGAACATAGATGCCTATCCTGACTCTAGTAGTGAGGTTACTTATTGAGTATTTTATACTCACCCTTTCTCATGTTTATGTTTCAGGTAAGAGTAAGGATGCGCCAGCGAATGACAAGTGGAATTCGTGAACGAGCCACTGGGACCAGTTTTATGCTTCCGCTCATGAGATTTAAACTTCTTTTCATGTTTTTCTTAGCTTTCAGTGTTGATGTATTGGTTAAATTGAATTTAATCGATTAGATATTCAAACTGATTATCTTGAAAATATTGAATTTTGCTTCTTTTTGATTTTGGATTTTAGGGCCAACTTAAAAAAATAAAAAAGATAATTAATTTCATGTGGTTTTGAATTGATTTAAATATTTGGAAGGATTTAATTTGTATCAAACTAATGGATCTTATACCCTTTAATTTTGGTTTTTGAAGCCTAAATTAAGATAATTTTAAAAGTTAATTGATATCTAAATTTAATAAAATCTTTGGAGATTTTGGAGATATTATGATAAAATATTTTATTTATTTTGTCTTTGGAAAAAATAAATTCACACATCGCATGCATCTTAGTGATAAGATATGATTGTATGCGGTCACCTTGCTTTCATGCATTTTGCATCAGCGCATAGGATAAGAGTAGAGACTTAGAGATAAGCTCTATGGATACCTTGCATTCAACACATGCGTCCTATACTTAGGAGCATCGCATTTACATTGGAAAATGACTTGCTATGTATGATTGTAACATGATCGCCTAGTCTGACGCATTCTCGAGTAACGCTAGCTAAAGATCTTCTCAACCCGTTCATCGCATACTCATTGAATCTATCAACGCAACCTTCTGTCTCAAATTCGCTGCCTTTATTTATTTATTTTTTAATCAACGCAACAACACACCCAACACTTTATCTATTTACTTGGTTACCACAAAGTTTTCATAAAAATTACCAACGCAACCTATTTTCACAAGTCCCTGTGTTCGACCCTGGACTTACCAGGAAACTCAGAGGAATTTAGACTTGGATTCCACTGGGAAAAAATGAGTGCACAACGCAAATCCATCAATGCATATCATCTATATTTCAATTCAATAAAACAACACACCAGAACACAATCATCCAGAGCCTTGCGGTGAAGTTGCGCTCGACTGACATTCCTATGATCGCAATTTTTGCATTGCGTCAACATATATTCTGCACAAAAATACAAAAATCAGTTGTTCTAATGTGATGATTGCATGCAACCGAAATATTATGAAATTCATGCTTAACGGATGCAAATTAACATATTTCATCAACGCAATCCATCTTTGTTTAAGAACTTAGCACCATGATAATGTGCATTTTTGCCCGTTATCAGACAAATTGCAGACAAACTCAAAAGTAGACAGCAAGGGGCACTGCCAAGTTCAACAGAGCTCTCGCACAACCCAGGGAGTACGGAAAAGGAGCAATGTCAAGTTGTGACTGCGAAGCGGAAAGATAGTGGCGGAGGAGAAGAAGAAGCCAAGCCGGACTCCTCCAGTTGCGATGGAACCACAGACCCCGTTGACTCAAGAGGAGCCAGAAGAAAAGGAGAAGATGGAACTAGATATTGCGTCCACTTCGAAGCCGATAGAATAGGAAACCGTGAAAATACAGCTACCACCATTCCCCTAGAGACTTAAGAAGAAGAAAAATGATAAAGTGCAATATCATCGCTTCATGGACATGCTAAAACAATTACATATCAACATCCCTTTCACTGATGCGATCGAACAAATGTCAAAGTATGCAAAGTTTCTGAAGGACTTGGTGATGAAGAAAAGGAGCACAGGTAAGTTCGCAATGGTGGCATTGACGCAAAGTTCAAAAACCATAATTCCACAAAAAATGCGTGACCCTGGAAGTTTCACAATACCTTACTCGATCGGCGGGTTATACATTGGTCAAGCTCTTTGCCATCTCGGGGCCAGTATCAACTTAATGACGCTTTCAATTTTTAAGTAGTTGAATGTGGGGCAGCTGACGCCCATGACGGTGACTCTCCAACTAGTTGACAGATCCGTATGCATCGAGAAGGAAAGGTGAAAGATGTCCTGGTCTCAATTGAAAAATTTATACTACCAATAGATTTCATCATCCTTGATTATGAAGCAAACAAGTATGTACCCATCATCCTAGGCGACCATTTTATCCACTAGTCGTGCTCAGATTGATGTGTATAAGGGAGAGATCACATTGAGCGTGAACGGACAGAAGATCAGTTTGATATTATCAGAGCCATGAAATACCCGGAAGAAGAAGACCTCACTGAGTCTGATGATGAACCTAGTTTGTACGAAGAAGAAAAGACTGAAGATGAAGATGAAAGAGAGGATGCGACCACATCCATAGTAATCTGCAATACGATAAAAAAAACAACAACCAAAGAAGAAAATCCGATGATGAATGAAGAAAGAGAAACACAAAAACCATCATTGGAACAACCACCAACAGTAGAGTTGAAAACCTTGCCAAACCACTTGAAGTATGCTTTTCTGGGGCAAAATGAAATGCTACCAGTAATAATTTCCTCTGCACTTCAAGAAGATCAAGAAAATGTGCTGCTGAGCATCCTAAAAAATTACATAAAAGCAATAGGATGGACATTAGCGGACATTAGAGGAATCAGCCTCACATATTGCATGCACAGGATACGTCTCGAGGAACGTAAAAAAAGAGCGATCGAACATCAACGCAAACTCAACCCTGCGATGAAGAAGGTCGTGAAGAAGGAGATAATCAAATGGTTGGACACAGGGATTATCTATCCAATCGCCGATAACACATGGGTCAGCCTCGTGCAATGTGTGCCAAAGAAAGGAGGGATGACATTAGTCCCAAATGTAAATAATGAACTAATACCAATGAGAACCGTCACTGGCTGGCGGATCTGCATGGACTACCGCAAACTGAATGCGGCATCAAAGAAGGATCATTTCCCCTTGCCTTTTATCGACCAGATGCTAGACCGCCTAGTAAGAAATGATTATTACTGCTTTTTGGATGCATATGCCGGATACAACCAAATCATGATTGCTCTTGAAGATCAAGAGAAAACCACATTCCCTTGCCCCTATGGAACATTTGCGTTTCGACGCATGTCGTTCAGCCTATGCAATGCGCCGAGCACATTCCAGAGGTGTATGATGGCCATCTTTTCTGAGTATTTTGAAGATTGTGTCGAAATTTTCATGGACGACTTCTCGGTGTATAGGAAAACATATGAAGTCTGTCTCAATAATCTAGAGAAGATACTGAGGAGATGTGAAGAGACGAACCTTGTGCTGAACTTGGAGAAATGCCACTTCAAGATGAAAGAAGGTATTGTGCTCGGGCACAAAGTCTCCAAGGACGGGCTGGAGGTGGATAAGGCGAAGATTGAGGCGATTGAAAAGCTCTCGCCTCCAGCGAATGTGAAGGCTGTCAGGAGCTTCTTAGGATATGCAGACTTTTATCGACGTTTTGTGAAGGACTTTTCAAAGATTACTTGACCATTGAGTGCGTTGATGGAAGCAGAAAGAATGTTTGACTTTGATGACCAATGCCTCAATGCATTCAAGATACTAAAGAATGCATTAATAACCAGACCTGTGTTGATCTCACCGGACTGGACATAGCCCTTTGAACTAATGTGCGACACAAGCGGTTATGTGATGGGGGCGGTGCTGGCGCAAAAGAAGAAAATAATGCTACATCTCATCGCATATGCGAGTAGAACCATGAACCCTGCCCAAACAAATTACACTACCTTAGAAAAAGAACCGCTTGTGGTGATCTTTGCGTTGGAGAAATTCAAAGCTTACTTGTTGGGATCCAATGTGATCATTCACACTGACCACTCGGCAATCAAATATTTGATGACAAGGAAAGATACAAAGCCGAGATTGATTCGATGGGTTCTCCTCCTTCAAGAATTCAACATGGAAATTATTGATCGCAAAGGGATGGAGAACCAGGTTGTAGACCACCTATCAAGATTAGAAAATCCAAAAGTCGACCGCAACCAGTCGGAGGTGAACACAACTTTCCCATATGAGTAGCTGCTTAAAATTGAAGAGTTACCATGGTATGCGGACGTGGTCAATTTTCTTGTTTGCAAACAATTTCCTGAGAACTACACAACCCACCAAAGAGATGGCTCAGACATGAATGTAAATCATATTATTGGGAAGAGCCAAATCTTTATAAGAGGAAATCATACCAGATTTTGCGCCTATGCATACTAAATGTTGCTCACCAGCGTATACTATCGCAATGCCATGACTCGCCATATGGAGGACACTTTGAGGCCAACGCACAGCAGCAAAGGTGTTACAAAGTGGATATTTTTGGCCAACTTTATTCAAGGACGCAAGAGACTATGTAATGAAATGCGACCGATGCCAACGCACGGGAAACATTTCATGGAAGAATGCGATGCCCACGAATATCATCTTAGAATTGGAACTATTCGACGTCTGGGACATAGACTTCATGGGATCATTTCCATCATCAAATGGTCACAAATACATTCTATTGACAGTAGACTATGTTTCCAAATGGGTAGAAGCAGTATCGTACGTCGCAAATGATGCGACAGTAGTCTCCAAGTTCATGAAGAAAAATATTTTCACTCATTTTGGCACTCCACGTGCCATAATAAGTGATGAAGGCTCTCACTTTGTTAATCACATCATCAAAAAATTGTTGCTCAAGTATAATATCCTAAATAAAGTAGCCACTGCATACCATCTTCAAACAAATGGTCAAGCTAAAGTGTCCAATAGGGAAATCAAGCTAATATTAGAGAAGGTGGTAAAACCTTCATGCAAAGATTGGGCAATGAAGCTAGACGATGCCTTGTGGGCATACAGGACCGCCTATAAGACACCTATAATAAATCATGATGGGACAGAAAGCTGATGACGGTCGAATCCAAATTTAGTTGATAAGTCGTTAACGACACACTGTAGTAAGTACACTCAACTTTTCGGTGATAATTAATCGATGCATCAAACAGAGATTTAATGACATCTCATCATTACAATCATTTGAGAGAAAAGCTCTTCATCCTGAAGCTCTATAAATACCGAAGGCCACCTTCGTTAAAGGGGTTTCGTTCAGTTCGGCTCTAGTTCAGTTGTTTAGAATTTAGGAGTTCTTCTTTGCCATATACATAGATAGTCCTAGTCTGTACTTTTCATACTTAGAAGGCAGAGGCGAGTGAAGAGAGAAGACGCCGAAAGATCGTTCTGATTAGCTCAGAAGAGTGTCGAGAAGCGTTGAGAATGGAGAGAGGGCCGACTCTTGCATAAGCAAGAACATTCTTTTGGGCAGAGTAGAGAAAAACAGTGTAAAAGCCTTGGGAAGCAAGAAATTGCTACCAGGCTCTCTATCCCTATTTTCCATTGTCATTCTATATTCTGATCTTTTATAAAATGGAATTTGCATCTCTACATCTATTCACTCTCTTTATATTACGCATGAGTAAGTAAACTGTTGAATGGGTTAAGAAGCACTTAGCTAGCATGACCTAAGGTCTTCACTTTATACGATCATCTTGTTTTATGTATGCGTCATTCGTCCTTTAGAGATGCTCGGGAGGTTGGTCTAAGGATAAAATCTAGGCTTGGGAAAGTCATATTAGAATCTAGGCTTGGGAGAGTCAGATTAGAATCGCATAAACAAGAGATAGAAACTTAGGAATAAGTTCTGTTTGCTATTAATGCATTGCATGCACCCTAGAGATAGGATATGATAGTATGCGGTCACCTTGTATACGTGTGCATCATTCATCATCGCATAGACAAGAATAGAGACTTAGGAATAGGTCCTATCGGCATCATCGTATACATCTCCTAAAAATAGGAGTTATGACATTTGCATTGGAAAATGAATCGTTGTTATGTGTGTGTAGCATGATCGCATAGCTTGAACGCAATCTCAGGAAGTGCTAGTTAAATCCCTTCTCAACCTGTTCCCCGCATACTCATTGTAACTTTCGTTGTATTTACTCTTTTCTTAATTCCGCCGCATAGGATTTATATTTTAAACAAACATACCAATCAACTGTCTCCATAGTGTCTCCATAGTCCCTGTGTTCGACCAACGAACTCATTATTTTATTTATACTTAGATTTTGTTAGGAAAACTTGCATACACAATGCATACATCACCATCGTAATATACACCATTATTTCATCATATTCACAACGTATTACTTAGTTGATCGTGTAGTCTCTCAACGGCTATCGCTTAGTAAAAAAAAAATTTCTTGACAGCCCTTTTTTTGTGAGTACTTTTTGAATGAAGCAATTTTCTAAATTTAGAAAAACAATTTTCTTTTTTTCTCACGGTTACCATAAAACTTTCAATAACCTCCCACTCAATCGATTATTGGAGAAAAAGAAATAATTATCATATAATTAAAATATTATAAATAAATATAATAACCAAATTATCAAAATATATTTATAACCTATACTTTTAATATTTCATCTCATGAAACATATAAACCGTAGTTCTTTTTCTATTTTATGGTACTTAATATAAATCATATTCATATTAATTCCTCCAAATACTGTATCTAATAAACTGAATCGATCCATTTATAGGCTGAAACAGGCATCTCGAGCTTGGAACATTCGGTTTGATATTGCGATCAAATCGTATGACAAAGTTGAGGAGTGTGATAATAGTGGTGTTGTGGCGAACTCCAAGAAGCCGAGGAGTCACAGGTGCGACAAACACATAGAGTAGAAGTATCACCTGATCCACGAGATAGTGCATCAAGGGGACGTGATCGTCACGAAGATCACGACGGAGCACAATGTTGCTGACCTGTTTACAAAGGCTCTCACGGCTACAGTGTTTGAAGGTCACCTTCAGAGCATGGGTCTATGAGACCGCCTGTGGTTGGACTAGTCAAGTGGGAGATTTTATTGTACTGGGCCTTAGTTCCCTAGTTTATTGTTTTGTACGAGTTTTTGTACACCCCACTCGCTTTAGGACAAGTGGGAGATTGTTGGGGACGATGCTCTAAAGTCTCGTGTTCTGTAGTTTGTAAACATAGTTTGTACGAATGTTTGTGATGTAGAATATATGATATTTACTTCACTTCTTGACTTTTCACATTGGATGTATTATTTGCTTTACCACAAACCAATAAACTAAAATCCCTGGTTGTCATTATGTAACTTAAGAATGTATGTCGTGACATACAAGTGGATCATGTCTTAAGTGATAACCAAAATGGTAAATTGGCTCAACTGTACTTACGATCATCTGTGAAGGGTTATCGTACTGATGATTGGTTATATCCAATGGACACAGAAATATATCTCTGATAAGGAAAGTTCAGCTATCAGTCTTTAGTGGAATGCCTGACAATTAACGGATGGTGGATCTCATGGCTAAAGAGTTCATTCAACTATTTACGTACCATTGAAGCTTCGAGCTATAGGTCTATAAGGTCCCCTTGGTAGCTTGGATACAAGTTGAGAAACAGTTTTTGAGTCAGTTTGAAATGTTCAAATTGACAAGAGGGAGTTTGATTATATATGATATGATTGAACTAGTTAATTATATATGATATAATTCACTTTATGTATGAGATAAATTAATTTGAAAGAAATTGGATATAAATATGATTTATATTTAGTGGAGGGGAAAACACTATGGTTGATATATGATATCAAACTATAAGTTATGAATATAATATGATTATATTTATTATTTTATTAATTGGACAATTATGGCATAATTGCACGACGTTTTCTCCGTAACCATGCGTTAGTGGGAGGTTCAATTCGGTTTTCGTAACTGAAGAATAAAATGAAAATTCTTTTCATTTTGCAAGGAGATATCGAAAAAGACACGCTAAAATTTTCTCACGGAGTGTTTTGCATTCGATCGCTTAGTATTTCAGAGCCTATCACCAATTTACTAGACGATCGTTTACATATGCATGTGCTTTTATTAGACAATCGCTTAACTTTTCCTAAACAATCGCTTAGCGTTTGAGCTTTACTAAACTATTGTATAGACGATCGCTTAACTTTTCCTACATGATCGTGTGCATCACCTAAACGATCAAGCATCTTAACTATACGATACTCGTTGCCTTCTCCCACTTGCTTGATCGTTGTATACGATCTGTTTTCCTCCTCCCCTCTACCAAATCCAAACAAAACCCACTCTTTGGATTCTCACTTCGAGAATACTAAGGGCTCCCAGTGGTGGTGTCATCCCCATCTTCCTGCTGTTCGTGTGAAACCGTTCGTGGTAGACGATCGGGGTCTTGCTAAACGATAGCTTGCTGTTCTAGCGAGAGCGCAAAGATTTCATTCGTGGAGAGAGCGAGATTTTATATGAAGAGAGTCTTCAACTGGTAAGTTCCTCATCTCTTGTTTATTTATCTCTAAGCATGCCGGTAATTTAATTTTTCAATGCATATCTGTATGTGTGAATGTAAATGTGGAAATTCTGTCACAATGAGTTGGAAAGATTCGCTTCCGCTCAGAGGTACTCTTGTGTAAGAGTCCCTCCAGTTATAACACTTGCAACTATCTACAAAACGGTCCATATCCGTAGTGTCACCAGGATAAGGTATCCCTCCTTTATCCTTATACTACAAACCATTTAGGTTATTACTTAAGGCATGATTCACTTGTATGTCTCACATACATGCTTAAGTTTACATAAAATAACCATGTATCTTAATTTATTGGATATGAATAAATGTAAATAAAATAACATTTATTTTATTATTCTGTTTACAAACTATTAGATTCCGGGAGACTTAAGACACCAATCCAAACAATCTCCCACTTTCCCTAATGCCTCGGAAGACTAATGTACAATACATAAAACAGTACAATATACAATAAAATGGGCATACTCTATACCCAGTATCATCTCCCACTTGCCCTAGACAAGATGTCGCATGTTCCGTACACCCAGACTCTTCAGATGACCCTCGAACACTTTAGCCGTGAGAGCCTTCGTAAATGAATTAGCAACGTTGTGCTCCGACGCGATTTTCGTAACTATCACATCACTGCGATGCACAATATCCCTTATCAAATGATACTTTTGTTCGATATGTTTACCTCTTCGATGACTTCGAGGTTCCTTTGAATTTTCCATAGACTCGCTGTTATCGTAATAGAGTGTGTTCGGCAAAGACATATTTGGAACAACTTTCAAATCTATACGGAACTTTCGAAGCCAAAAAACCTCTTTAGCAACTTCACAAACGGCTACGTATCGGCTTCCATAGTGGAGTCGGCGATGCATCCTTACTTGATGCTTCGCCAAACTACAGCCCCTTCATTCAGAGGGAACACTAACCTTGATATCGATTTTCGAGAATCTCTATCAGTCTGAAATTAAGAGTGTATGTATCCTATAAGGATCAAATCCTTATCTCCATACACGAGCATATAGTTTCTCGTTCTCCGAAGATATTGGAGAATCGTTTTGACCGTCGTCCAGTGATCTAATCCTGGATTGGACTGATAACGACTGACAATCTCGACTGCATAGCAAATGTTAGGTCTAATACATAACATTGCATACATAAGGCTTCCAACAATTGAAGCATAGGGAATCCATCTCATTTCCTCAACCTCTTGAGGTGTCTTAGGACACTGTTCCGTAGACAAAACAATTTCATGCCTGAAGCGTAATAAACCCCTCTTGAAATTCTACATCCTATACCTGATCAACATTTGGTCAATGTACGATGCCCGAGACAAGGCCAACATCTTGTTCTTACGATCCCAAATGATCTGGATCCCTATAACATACTACGCCTCTCCCAAATCTTTCATTTGGAATTGGGCGACTAGCCACTTAATGTTAGTCAGAAAACCTACATCATTGCCACTGAGTAGGATATCATCCACATACAATACCAGGAAAGCTACTGAGCTATTCATGATTTTCTTGTAAACACAAGGCTCATCAACATTATGATCAAAGACAAACAATTTGATCGCACTATCAAATCTAATGTTCCATGATCTAGATGCTTGTTTTAGCTCATAAATGGAGGTATTAAGCTTGCAAACTTTTTGCTCTTGATCTGGAACAATGAACTCCTTTGGTTGAGCTATGTAGATGGTCTTCTCAAGATTACCATTTGGAAAGGCAGTCTTGACGTCCATTTGTCATATCTCATAATCATAAAATGTGGCTATGGAAAGGAGAATCCTGATAGACTTCAATATGACAACAAGCGAGAAAGTTTCCTCATAGTCCACTCCCTCGACCTGGGTATAACCCTTTGCCACGAGTCTAGCATTAAAGGTCTGCATCTTTCCATCTACACCTCGTTCTCTCTTGTAGATCCACTTACGCCCTATAATTTTTACCCCATTAGGCTGATCAACAAGTTGTGAACCCCGAATCCCAATTTCTTTACTTGAGTATGTTCTCTATTGAAATTAGTGTGATGAGTAGGTTGATATGGAAACTAGGGTGAAATGGTAGAGAAAGAGTGGAAATTAGAAGAAAAGAGGAAATTTGGAAGGTTAACTTTTGGGGAAAATATTGGAAATTTGGCTAAGAATAGAATTTTGTGTGTTAGAGTGGTGTTGATGCGTTGGAAGAGTTGTTGGTGAAGGCATGCGGCTGAAGAAGGAAAAAGAAGATGATGCATTGGAAGGCACACGGGTGGGCGAGGCATGCTAGAAAGACAGCCATTCGTCGAGCAGCTTCGGCCAGCGCCCAGGCCATGCGTCTAACAGCCTCAGCTGGATGCATGCGTCGAGTGGATATGCCCGTGCGTTGAACACACTGCCGAGCAGCCACGCCTGTGCGTTGAGTGCACTGTCGAGTGGCCACCCCCATGCAGTGAGCACCCTGCCAAGCAGCCATGCCGTGCGTCGAGGTGCCCTGCCATGCAGCTAAGCGCGCAGCCCATGCCATGCGCCCATGCGAGTGAGCGAGCGATGGCCAGCAGACGCCGCACGCCCATGCGTCGAAGCAGCACGCCCATGCACCTAAGCACTTGGCCAAGCGTCAAGGCGCTGTGTGCAGCCCATGCGGCCAAACACACCAATGCGTCGAGCGGTCAGCCCATGCACGCGCCTATGTGTTGGTGGCCAGCACCATGCGCCCATGCCAAGCAAGCCATGCGAGTGAGCCATGAGTCAAGAATGGATGGTCACCTTATGTGTTGGTAATGGTTAGCTTCTTGTGATGGATAAGTTGAATTGTCATGATAGTGATTTGGCTTGCTATGCATTGAGTAGAGATTGTGCACTGCTTATGGACTAGGCGTTGAGCAACCAAGAGTTGAACGCATACAAGGATGAAATCATCAGGATAACATCATCAAAACCATGTCTCTTCTTGGGAGGAAAGCCTTAAGCCTTAAGAATTTGAGGTGGTGGCATCAGATTGGAGGCCCATGTGTTGGCAACGTGGGAAGAAGACATTTAGCTTGCGATGACCACAACATTGCGTTGATGGGATGAGAAGGAGACACTTGGCCATGCAGCCAAGAAGGTGGTGTCAACTCCGGAGAAGGTTTAGACGCCTATAAATAGAGCCAAGAGACTTCATTTTTTAGATCACAACTCAGAAATACCGTAAAAGGGCGGAAGAGTGGAGCAAACCTTGCGTTGGAGCCAAATCCACGCGTTAGACATAGAGGACGCATTGGACAGTGAAGACTGAAGAGGACGCATCAACTTGGGACGAGGAGTTCTCCCAATTTACTCGTGCATTTGAAGTGATTCTAAATCCACCTGAAATCAGGGTAGGGCTTCCGGAAGAAAATCTCGAAGGGATCGGGCTGGAAACCGAAAAGAAGACAGAAGGGTCAGGCTGTTGGATCAGTTTGGGCCGTTCTTGAGGATTCTATGATTCCGGCCAAACCACGAGGAATTCTGAGCTCAAATTTTAGGGTAATATTCCTGAGATATTTTGGAATATGTGTGTAGAAGGAAGTATTTCAAAATAAGTCAAGAACTATGAGAAATCTGAGCTGCAATTTGAATCTGGATTCTAGGGGTGAAAAGGGAGCCCCAGGTAGAAAAGGGAGCTACTAGAGTGAAAAGCTCCTAAGTAATCAAGGTGAGTGGCTAAAACATTTTGACTAAAACATTTACTTAAATGTTTGATTACAACGTGTTATAGAAAGTATGTTTTAAAGAAGAATATTCTCATGCCAACTAGTTTTACAAAGTGATTTCCATGCAAGATATGAATTATGTTTTAAACGGATGCAAGAGTGAGAAGTTTGTTAAAAAGCTATTTATATGTGCAGCATGTGTTAGTACCTTTAAAGCCATGTTTTTATATGTGTTATACTTTACATGCTTTAAAGAGAGAGTCATTTATGACTAGTTTTACTTAAAACACGATACCGAAGGACATTTGAGAAGGTATCCGCCCAACTAGATACTGAAGGACATTTGAGAAGGTATCTATTGATACTGAAGGACGTTTGAGAAGGTACCAAACCGATACTGAAGGACATTTGAGAAGGCATCTGAGCAGAAGTACCTAAGGTATGACGGTACTTAGTATGGCCACGTGCACATAGGTAGAGTCAGAAATTGAGCAAAAGGATTCTCTCTTGACTAGTAGTTGGTGTTGGGATTGTTTCATCCACAATAAGGATTATTCTCAACTGAGAAATAGTTTTACTATTTTATGATTAAAATAACTTTATATGTTTTATGCTTGGAAAATGTTTATACTACAGTACAAGTACTGTAGAAGCTTATATTTCAGATAAACTCTTTATTGAGATTTTGCATGAGAATCAATTATCTTTCCTAAGTCACTCACTAGACGCAAGCTTACCCTGTTTTCAAATATTTTCTTTACCCCTCCCCCCCCCCCACCCCCACCCCCCAACAGGTAGCGGTCAAATTCTCTGAAGATAGCTCTGCATCTGCTCTTCCACTAAAGCAATAAGAGATTTGTAACCCGTCGGTTTAGGTGGTTACTATTAATATTGTACACATGTTATTGTTGTTTATATAGGGACTAGGGATTTTGGGTATTGGGGCTTGTAAATCTAGTGTTATAATGACTCTAAATATGTTATGTTTCTAAATTAATAAATTGTTGGCCTAAAGACATTCCGCTCTATATAGTTTATATTTTGGTATCAGAGTTATTCCGCAAGAATTATTACGCAGTAAGTGTCAACCAAAGGATTGATAACTACTGCAGTCACACCCTTTCTCAGGCTTAGAGGTTAGTCTGGGGTGGGGTGTGACACAAGTTCCAAGACGTAATTGAATTACATAGACTCCATTTTCTGATTTATGGCTTTAATCCACTCATCTTTGTCAACATCGTCCATTGCTTGCTTATAAGACAATGGATCCTCAACACCGTCATTAGACATGATGTTTTGGGCTTTTGTCAAACCGATGTAGCGATCTAGTGGGTTCGCAACCCTCCCACTAAATCGAGGCAGTCTCAACTCTTGAGATGGTTGACTAGATGAACCGACATCAACAACTCTTTTTGGTCTATCAGTCTATTCAGAAACTCTTGTTGAACTCTCAGTATTCTCACCTAAAATCTCATGTAAAATAAGCTTACTTCATGGTTTATGATCCCTGATGTGGTCTTATTCCAAGAAGATAGCATTTGTCGACACAAATACTTTGTTCTCACTTAGATCATAGAAGTATCCACCCCTCATTTCCTTGAGGTAGCGTACAAAGAGGCAAACTTTCGAACATGGTTCCGACTTCTTAGGGTTAGCCACAAGCACGTGGGTCGGACACCCCAAATCCTGAAGTGGCGTAAGCTACCTCTACGGCCTCTCCAAAGCTCAAAAGGTGTTTCAAAAACACTTTTTGAGGGAACATTGTTCAAAATATAACATCTAGTCTCCATGAAAATCCTTAAAACAAGTCTGGAAGATGAGCATAACTCATCATAGACAGAACCATGTCCAACAGGGTTCTATTTCTCCTTTATGATACACCATTCTGCTGAGGTGTATTTGAGGCCGAGAGTTGGGACGTGATTCCATAATCTATCATATAGTTCTAGAATTCGAGGTCCATATAATCTCCACCATGACCAGATCATAGTGTTTTTATCTTTTTACCTGACAAGTTTTCAACTTCAGCCTTATACTCCTTGAACTTGTCAAGAGCTTTAGACTTACGTTGCATTATAGATACCCGTATCTTGAATAATCATCTAAGAGATGAAATATTCATACCCACCTCGAGCTTTAACACTCATCAGACCATAGAGGTCCGAATGTATAAGCTTCAATGTTTCCTTGACTCTATAAGCTTTTCCAATAAAAGGTCATTTGGTCATCTTACTTTCAAAGCATGATTCACATAACGGCAAGAAGTTTTTTTCTAAACTCTTTAGAAGTCTACATTTCACCAACTTTTCAATCCTATTGAGGTTTATGTAACCTAACCTTAAATGCCAAAGATGCGCATTTTCCTTAGGAGAAACCTTTGGTCTTTTTGCAGTTGTTGTTGTTTTGAACATTTCAGTATTAAGCAAGGCTTTTATGACTAACGACCTTAGTACATATAAGTTATTTTCCATTGAACCAAAACCTATCTCCATACCATTTTTGAAAATGAACACTTTACTTTCAAAAAAGAAGACAGTGTAACCTTGTTCAATCTGATAAGAAATCGAGATTAAGTTTCTCTTGATATGAGGAACTACAAAAACATTATCCAAAAATAATGTTGTCTAGATAACGCTTCTTGTCCAAAAATAACTTCAGCTTGCCAACAACAATAGCTGAAACAACTTCACCAGTACCGACTCGAAGAGTCAACTCTCCATCTTCCAATGTTTTCCAGGTACTAAATCCTTGGTAGGAAGAACTAACGCGATTAGTAGCACCTGAATCAAGTATCTAGGTAGAATTATCATTCTCTACCAAACAAGTCTCCAAGACAAATAAATCACATTTACTATCTTTAGACTTCTTCCTCTTTTGGAGAATTGTGGGATCAGTATCATAACCTAACTAAGCTCCAAGTTCCATTTCAGAGAACAATTCTCGTCGATGATCTTTCTTGAGTCAGCAACAATTTCTTTCTCTATTAGTCCCTTGACATTCAAGAAAGACTGGAGATTATCTTTGGAACTAACACTACTAGTTTCTTTGTCATCCATTCCTTTTTGCTTAAAAAGTAAGATGACATTCAAACAATTCTTACAACAAGTCCTTGATCTGACGTGCAATGACCATATTTTCAACCTTTTTGGCCAATACATCAGGTATACTAGCCAAAATGTGAAGTCAGGTCATCGAATTAGCCTTCATCCACATGTCATATGCATTATGAACATTTCACGGAGCATCAAGGGTCAGAACTTGAGGACACTTCTCAACCATGACAAACATGAGGTCATTTACCACAAAATATTTTTTAAAGGACTCTTTCCAATGTATGTAATCGGTCAAAGTAAAAGAGGCAACTAATGTAAAATCATACATGTTGCTGAAAAAACAAACACATTGCTACATTAAATTTTAGAAAATATTCTTTAAAAACAAAATTCAATATGGTTTAGCAAAACTTAAATGAACCCCATGTGACATCTAGTTTCGCAATAACACTTCAGAGGTTTAGGATAAAAGCCACCAAAGGGTTGTCAATTTTTCCCTCCTCTAAATTGAGACACGTTCAACTAGTCATTAATACGAGAACAAATTTTGTTCCTATAACGAGTAGCCATCATTGATTTGGTCAAGAAATCATTAACTTGCTTAACAATATCTCGTAAGTGTGACCCTTCATTTTGGATCCTAGAGTCCCGCCCCAAATAGCCAATCCGATTGGGGCAGAAACTAAAGTGACCCTGTCCGGTTCTGGAGTTCACCTTGATATTGACCAACTGTACACAACCATCCGAAGGGGGAC
Source organism: Benincasa hispida (assembly GCF_027475165.1). NCBI lineage: Eukaryota > Viridiplantae > Streptophyta > Magnoliopsida > Cucurbitales > Cucurbitaceae > Benincasa > Benincasa hispida. The sequence continues at coordinate 63,976,710 of NC_143480.1, read as the reverse complement.
ACTCCCAAGATGCCACGAGGCAGTACAAGAAGATCTCACAGTGCAAATGAATGAAGGAGACCACAGGACATGTTGACACACATCCTTCACCCATTTACTATAAACACTCGCCATCCACCTTGATATTGACTCATGCAAACACCATCTGAAGAGGGATGCTCCCAGGGCACCACGATGCCAAGCATGAATCTCACGGCTGAACATTCAGGGAGAAACATGAGTGGAATTGACATATCATATATATCTTTTCCTTCCACTGAGTATTTTATAACCTAGGGTTTAGTTTACTTAGAAAAAACATGGCTAACTATTTTAACTAAGTGACTTTTTAGGTTTGCCGAAAAGTAACTCTTACTTTGGAAAGTTGAACAACTTTTGATCATCATTCATTAAACTCTTTAACGAAATCTTTGATCAATTATTGCATGCTTGTAGCAAATCTATCTAATTCACCTTTCCAGTTAGATTCCCAGGTAGGAGTGTTTTATTTCTCAACTTAAATACCCCAGCCTAGATAGAACTTGCCTTAGACAAAAAGTCCCTTATAGATAGATTTAATAGAAATTTAATCTTTTATGCAAATCAATTTAATCCTTAAATCGATTCAAAAGATTAAACTTACGCATCTAATCTCATTAGAACCATGAACTTAGGTCTATCTCAATCCAATTTTAAAACCTGTTTAAAACATGAGTTCACCTAAGTTTGCATTCAACTCTTTCTTACCGATTTTAGTTCTAATTTCCATTATAACACTTATATTCGAAAACAACCAAAACCATCCACAATGCAAAGCAACACATACAAGGCTTTCATAACTTTTATAAATAAGCCTAAGTGTCATGCTCCATGCATTGTTCATTCATTGCTACTTTTATACAACGCTTATATAACAAAGCAATAAACCAAGCATACATGCTCTCATACATCCTTATACTATAACTCTTATAATATAAAAATGATCCATGAATATGCTTAATGCATGCATAAATGTAACTCTTATATTCCATGATGCATAAGTATGCTTTCTTGTAATCTCATCATGCCAATTAACCATAATATAACACTTATAATATATGATGCATAAATAAAATGAATAACCCAAGGTGGGTTTTAAATCTATATGTCATACACTATGGCATATAAAGCAACATACATCTCATGTACATTAAGTAAAAGTTGATGAACCGGGATAATTAGCCTCAAATCCTTAAATAAAAACAAAGCTAACTATTACAAAGAGCAATGAGTCACCAATTCAAACAGGCGAACTAGATCTTGAACCGTCCGGGCGAAGAAACGCGTCTCCTTGATTGTGTAACAAATCCTTATGATCACCTACACGATAGAGTAAACACTTTACTCAATCATTTAGCAACGCTGTATGAACATAAACGATCGTTTAGCAACGATCATGTACCTTTGACTATGCGATGAAGCATGAAGGCCATGCGATCGTGCTACGCGCATCATAGAATGCAAGCCTTTAAACGATCAAGTAGACAACGATGCGGTGAAGCATAATCATCTAAACGATCACTGAGAAAGCATATGGTATTGTATACCGGGTGATCGTATAGTCAGTGACTATGCGATGAGGCATGCTAACGTACATGATTGTTTAGTGCGCGCGCCTTTTATTAAACGATGAGTGTCAAAAACTCTATGCGATCGTTCACCTCCAGCGTTCACGCGATCGAGCAACCAACGCTATGCAATAGAGTAAACTTTTTACCCCATTGTTTAGTATTAGGTAAACAATTGTTTAGTAAATACTACACGATCGAGCAGAACTTTTCTACACGATTGTTTAGCCAAATCTCAACAATCGTTTACCTTGGGCTACACGATACGACAACCTTTGGTCTTCTTCCTTGATGAGAACTACATCTCTGATAACGGGTAGAAATGCAGGTTATCATAGTGCTAAGATCTTAAAAAAATTCTATAATACTGTGGTCGCATGCGTCCAACGCATTAGAACAGTTGATCTTTATATTTTCGTGCAGAATATGCGTTAACGCAATGCAAAGATGGCGATCATAGGAATTCACTAGTCGAACACAACTTCACCGCAAGACTTTGCGTTGATCGTGCTCACAAACATTCACCCAAGAAGAATCACCGCAACTTGGTCAACACAACAAGGTGGGCACATCCGGGTGAAAGGATAATTAAGAGCGATGGGACAGAAAGCTGATGACAGTCGGATCCAAATTATGTTGACAGCCGATAACAGTCATGGAGTACATTCAGCTTTATCGATGACAATTATTCGGAGCATTAGTCAGGAATTAAAGCTGTCCCATCTGTACAACCAGGAGAGAAAATCTGCCTTTCACTATTGATGCCCTATAAATACCAAGTGCATTCTTCAGAAAAAGGGGTTGATCGGTTGACGAGTTAATCAGTTACTTCTGTTCATAGTTTTCTTCCATTTTTAAGGTGGAGCAAGAGAAGAGTGGTGGCGCCAGACATCGCCCAGGGAAACTCGAGAGAGAACCTTGGAGCGTAGGAGCAGAGAGCGGGCTGAATCTCGCAAGAGCGATAATATCTTTAGAGCACGAGTAGAAACAGTGTAAATGCCTGGCAGCAAGAAATTGCTACCAAGCTTTTTAGTATACTTGCATTGTTATTTTGTACTTCATCTTCATATCTATTCAATGAAAGTTCTATTTCTACATCTGCTCACTCTCTTAATGAGCATGAGTAGCTAAACTAGTTGAATGGGTTGAGAAGAACTAAGCTAACATGACCTAGGAAGTTCATTGCTTGCGATTGTCTTGTTTTATGCTGTGCAAAATACCATTTAGAGTTACTCGAGAGAGAATCTAAAGAAAGAACCTAATGTCTCGAGAGAGCTAGGTTAGAATCTGGACTCGAAAGAGCAAGATTAAGCTTGTATAAACAAGAGATAGGGACTTAGAGGTAAGCTCTGTTTGTCAACTTGCATCGCATGCATCTTAGGAATGGGAATGATATTATGTGGTCGCATATTTGTGTGAATGTCATATTGTCATCGCATATATAGAGAGAGGTTTATGTGTAAACCCTGTAGACTTATCGCATACTTATCGCATGCGTTCTAGCCTTAGAAGCCGTAGTATTCACGCCAGAGGTAGTTTACTATTGTATGCATGTTGCATGACCACAAAGCATGAACGCATTCTAGGGAGTGTTAGCTAAAACTTTTCTCAACTCGTTCACTACATATTCATCGTATTTCCCATTCACCAACTCTTTTCAAACTCCACCGCATTCGTTATTTATTTTCATCAACGCAAACAACAAACCCAATGACTTATTTATTTAACTGGTTACCGTAAGTCTTCATAAAAATCACGAACGCAACTATTTTCACAAGTTTCTGTGTTAGACCCTGGACTTACTAGGAAACTCAGAGGAATTTACACTTGAATTCTGCAGAGGAAACTTGAGTGCACAACACAAGTCCATCAATGCATATCATCCATATTTCCATTACATAAAACAACACATCAAGTTTTTGGCGCCGTTGTCGGGGACTTCGACAAAATAGTTTGTTAACGGTAATTTTTGTGATTTCTTTTTAGAACTCTCAATCTCTGGAGAACTACGGCCTGGAGATTGAGAGAGCATTTTGAAGGAGACTAAGAGGCTACCAACAACAACCACAATTCGATAAAGAAGAGATGGCGAAGTAGCCTGGAGGTAGAGCACTAAATGATAATAATGTCATGGCGAATCTGATTCTGTTGATAAACGATCGCAATAGACCCATTAGGGACTATGCATCGTCAAACCTCTATGATTTCTCTCTGGGAATCATGAGGCCTACCCTCGACGGAAGTAGATTCGAGATGAAACCGGTGACGCTACAGATGATCCAGACTGTAGGTCAATTTGGAGGAAGGAGTGGCGAGGATTCGCACGCCTAGCTTCAAAGTTTTATTGAAATCTGCAATACTTTTGTGCTCCCAAACATCTCTACTGAAGAAGTTCGACTAACGTTGTTCCCATTTTCTCTCTGTGATCAGGCTATGAAATGGGCTTATTCGCTCGAACCAGGAGAGATTACTTCTTGGGAGCAGGTAGTGGAGAAATTCATGAAAAAGTATTTTCCACCTACCGAGAACACAAGACGAAGGAAGCTTATTACAAATTTTGAACAAGATATGGACGAATTACTCAGCAATGCTTGAGTGAGGTTTAAAAGGTTGGTTCGAGATTGTTCACATAATGGGCTACTAGACTGCCTTCAAATGGAAATTTTCTATCATGGTTTGAATCCCGCTTCGTAGACCACTGCCAATGCGGTAGCCGTTGGTGGTCTGCTCGACAAAACATATGATGAGGCGAAGAATATTCTGGATCGCATCTCCAAGAACCATGAAGACTGGAGGGAGAGTGACCAGAGTTGAGACTTAAAGATTCTGATGCAAATAACGGTACCATTGTTTCATTACAAAACCAAATGACTGCAATGATGAATTTAATCCAAGGAATGGCGATCAGTAGCCCAACACTGCAAGTTAGGCAAATTAACGCAATAAGTCAATACATCGCAGGTGTGCGACTTGCAGTGATGGCATTGCGATGGAAGATTGCCCGCAAAATCCATAGTCTATATATTTTGTAAAGAATGACCCTTTTTCAAACACTTACAACCCTGGGTGGAAAAACCACTCCAATTTTGCCTGGAATAATCAACAACAAAATTTTCAATATATGGTGCAAAAAGAAGGGCCCAGGATTCTTCCAACGCAACAACGGTCAACAAAGCAACCAAGCAAGTAGCTCACTGACCAATGCAATCTTCTTATCTAGAGAGCCTATTGAAGCAATATATAGAGAAAAACGAGACAATGCTTCAAAGTCAGGCTACGTCCATCCGCAACCTCGAATTGCAAATGGGCCAGATTGCGAATGAGCTGAAGAGTCGACCGTAAGGGGCGTTGCCAAGTTCTTTTCCACGCAACCCAGGGGGATCAGGTAAGGAACAATGTCAGGTTGTGACATTGAGCAGTGGAAAGTCTGTGGAGGGGAAAAGAAGGAGCATAGTAGAACAATTTCCGTCGCAACGGAGCCTAAGATTGTGGTAATGCAAGAGGAAGAAAGAGAAAATGAGGTAGTGGAACCTGAGGTTGCGTCGACCTCAAAGTCAAATGAAATGGGAACCGTGAAAGTTCAGTTACCACCCTTCCCATAGAGACTAAGGAAGAAAAAAAACGAAGAGGTACAGTACCAACACTTCTTATCTATGTTAAAGCAATTACATGTTAACATTTCTTTCAGTGAAGCGATTGAGGAAATGCCTGCCTATGCCAAGTTTCTAAAGGACATGGTAACTAAGAAGAGAGGCACTAGAAAATATGCCACGGTGGCATTAACGCAAAATTCCAAATCCATTATCCCATCGAAGATGAGCGATCCTGGGAGCTTCACTATTCCTTGCTCCATAGGAGGACTCGATATTGGGCAAGCCCTGTGTGACTTGGGTGCCAGCATAAATTTGATGTCGTTGTCAATCTTTAGATAATTAAATGTGGGGCAACTTGTGCCCACATCAGTGACTCTTCAATTGGCTGATAGATTTTTGGTTCATCCAGAAGGTAAGGTGAAGGATGTGCTGATCACGATTGATAAATTTATTCTACTAGCTGACTTCATCATTCTAGACTATGAGGCCAACAAAGATGTGCCCATCATTTTATGGCGACCCTTTCTATCAATGGGTGGTGCTCAAATTAATGTCCATGGACTACTGTAAATTGAATGCGGCCACAAAGAAAGATCACTTCCCTCTGCCATTCATCGATCAAATGCTAGACAGGCTAGTAGGGAATGATTTTGACTACTTCTTGGATGGGTATGCCGGATACAATCAAATCACGATAGCTCTTGAAGATCAAGACAAGACCACATTCATCTACCCATATGAGACCTTTTCTTTTCGCCGCATATCGTTTGGTCTCTGCAATGCGCCGAGCATATTCCATTGGTGCATGATGGCGATCTTTTCAGATTATCTCGAGGACTCAGTGGAAATATTTATGGATGACTTCTCTGTTTATGGGAACACTTATGAAGTCTACTTAGCCAAATTGAAGAAGATTCTGAAAAGATGTGAAGAGACAAATCTGGTGCTCAATTGGGAAAAGTGTCATTTCATGGTTAAGGAAGGTATAGTGTTGGGACACAAAATCTCCCAGGAAGGGCTGGAGGTGGACAAAGCAAATATTTAAGCAATTAAAAAACTCCCACCTCCAACCAACGTGAAGGCTGTGCGAAGCTTCTTGGGGTAGGCTGGATTTTACAGACGATTCGTCAAAGACTTTTCTAAGATAGCACGACCACTGAGTGTGTTGTTAGAGGTGGATAGAAAATTTGAGTTTGACAACAATTGCCTTAACGCATTTAGAGTATTAAAATATGCATTGATTTCTGCGCCCGTACTAATTGCGCCGGATTAGACATGCCATTTGAAATCATGTGCGACGCAAACGGGTATGCGATGGGGGTTGTATTAGCACAAAAGAAGAAAACTATTTTGTACCCCATTGCATATGCGAGTAAAACTCTAAACCCTACTCAAATAAATTATACCACCACTGAGAAAGAACTTCTGGTAGTGATTTTTGCGTTGGAGAAATTCAGGGCATATCTGTTGGGAACCAAGGTATTCATTCACACTGATCACTCGGCAATAAAACATTTAATGACAAAAAAGGATGTAAAGTCGAGGTTGATCACATGGGTTCTCCTCCTTCAAGAATTTGATATCGAGATAATTGATCGGAAGGGAACAGAGAATCAAATTGCGGATCACTTGTCCAGATTGGAAAATCTCGAGGTTGACCGCAATGAATATGAGGTGAGTGTTGTGTTTCCGGACGAGCAGCTGTTCCACATAGAAGAAGTGCTCTGGTATGCGGACATCTTTAATTATTTGGTTTGTGAACAATTTCCTGAAGATTACACCTATCATCAATAGAAGAAGCTCAAGAATGAATGTGGATACTATTATTGGGATGAATCGAATCTGTATAAAAGAGGTGCAGACCAAATTATTCGATTATGCATACCAGATGCTGCTCAACAACACATATTGTCACAATGCCATGACTCACCATATGGTGCGCACTTTGGAGGGCAACGCACTGCAGCCAAAGTTTTGCAAAGTGGTTTCTTTTGGCCTTCATTATTCAAGGATGCGGCTGACTACGCAATGAAATGTGATCGCTGTCAATGCACAGGCAACATTTCATGGAAGAACGCAATGGCAATGAACACTATCTTGGAGCTGGAACTATTTGACGTATGGAGGATTGATTTCATGGAACCATTCCCTCCTTCGAACGTTAAGCACTATATTTTATTAGTCATCGACTATGTCTCCAAGTGGGTAGAGGCAATAGCATGCACCGCAAGTGATGCGGTAGTAGTCTCCCAGTTCCTAAAGAAAAATATTTTCACTCGTTTTGGCACTCCCCGTGCCATCATAAGTGATGAAGGATCACACTTTGTCAATCCCAATATCAAGGAGTTGCTGCGCAAGTACAATATCCTTCACAAAGGGGCCATCACATACCATCCGCAAACGAATAGTCAAGCTGAAGTGTCCAATCGAGAAATTAAATTGATACTTGAGAAGGTAGTAAAGCCTTCATGTAAAGACTGGGCAACAAAGCTTAACGATGCGTTGTGGCCATACAGAACCACATTTAAAACACCCATAGGTATGTCCCCCTATGCGCTGGTATTTGGTAAGGCATGTCACTTGTCATTGGAGCTGGAATATAAGGCACTGTGGGCGGTAAAGAAGCTGAATTTTGATTTAAATAAGGCAAGGGAAGCGTGAAAAATGCAACTGGTCGAGCTAGAAGAATGGAGGAACAACACATATAAAAATCTGAAGATTTATAAAGAGCGCACCAAGCGTTGGCATGATCAACGCATATATGATAAGAACCTCCAAGTACGACTCAACAAACTTCAAACACTTTGAATATAGACTCGATTGTTTGTTAATTATGCCCAAAAACGTAGGGGCCCTTACATCCATCAACAAACTTTAAACAGAGGCAACTATCCTATAAACATCCATCAACACATCTACAAACACATTTAACCATTAAATGCATTGTAGAACAAACTTAAAACCCACCACGACTGTAAAAGAAGTTCAATACAGAAATGGTATTTGGAATATCAGAACAACCTGACTCTAATACCAATTGAAGGAAATCACAAACAGAGATTTCCAGGAGCAGCAGAAGTGGATCGTTCCAAATTCCATTTCGGATGAACACAATCAATCACAATCTTAAAACGAAAACTAACAGGTCATGCATATACAGAAATTACAACATGCTATAAGAGATTCAAGGGATAGAGTATGCATACCTTTGAAGAACCATTCTTCAAGATCCCTCAAATAGTCTACATTGCGTCCACAGCAACAATCGAACGCAATGAACAGAAACACAAACAGAAGGAACAACAAACACAACGATCGTCTGAATGCTCCTCGAACCCAATCGAGTCCAACTCCATTCACGAACTGAGTAAGAACACCACCACAATGGTTACCTTGGTATTCTCGATGTGAGAATCCAAGAGTTGTGGGCTCTGTATGATCTTGGTTTGAGGAAGAGACTGGAGGTATGTGATTGAGTAGACGATCGAGCAAGTGGGAAATGAAACACTGTCTATCGCATAGATGATGAGGGCAAAAATGCACGTTATTACAGTGCAAAGATATAAAACAATGCAGGATTGTAATGGTAAAAATATATAATATTGCGTCCAAAAGAATTAAGTTTACAACATTGCGATCGCATGCGTCCATCGCATTAAAACAACTATCTTATGTATTTTATGCAGGAAAATGTAGTGACGCATGGCGAAATTGCGATCCAAGGTAATTATCGTCCGAGTGCATAAAAGATTGCGACCGCAGGGTTATGCGATCGTTTACGCTCGTGAAAATCTGCTCAAGAAGGTGGCTGCATAGAACCGGCGCATCAAGGTGAAAGCTTAATAAATCACGATGGGACAAAAAGCTTATGACAATCAATTCCAAATTAAGTTGACAAGTCGTTAACGACATACTGTAGCAAGTACACTCAACTTTTCGATGACAAATATTGAACGCATCAGAAAAAGAATTAATGACATCCCATCAGTGCACTCATTCGAGATAAAAAGATTTTCACCCTAAAGCTCTATTGAAGATACCGTCGAGCATGCTTGAGCTAAACTTGGCCAATCACCTTAACAAGGATTAACTCACTCGTTTAATCCTTCCCCTTTATCCAGGGGATTAAGAACATGATGGAGAAAATGGATGATAAGTGTGTGGAAAATATATTTAAATCTAAGGATCAGCGTTTGATACATGATTGTGAATGAAAGATTAAAGAAGATGAACATAGTAGATGAATGAAAGAATATAAACAAATATAGAAAGAGCTTGACACAGATCCTGATCGGAGACATTGTGCTTGCTTTCCAGATCAAAGTGACCTCTTGCACAAAGCTTCTGCTTCGGCAATGGGAAGAATTTCTTGCTCAGAGACTCACCTTTCAGCTGTCTCATCTTTCTCCCGGATTTTCTCTGTAAAGTCTCTTCAGACCAGCCTTCTCAACAATGAATTTGAGGAAGCTATTTATAGACTTTGGCTCTCTACATTGGTGGTCCCACTTTGTAATTGTAATAATTCCTGCCACGGCGTAGTAGAAATGTCCGCTTTGCTCCACGATCAATTGTCAGAATCGTACAACAGAAAGTTGTACACGTCAAAAGTCCTGCGAATGCGTTGCTCTTCACATCTTCGATCGATCACCGCATGCGGTGTAGTTGTTTTGATTACCGCATGCGGTGGAAACGTGTTGATCGCTTGAATCCATGACTGATCGTCGCATGTGCTGCAATTGCATTGATCTTTCTCGTTCTTGATCGATTGTCGCATGCTGAGTAGATGCATTGTTTATTTGTTCCCTTGAGCAATTAACGCATGCGGTGACCTATTTCCTGCAAAACAAAGACTTGGACATTCTATTTCGACATCGCAATGGGGTTAGTGGGTATGTTCACGACACTTTATAATTTTCGTATTTCTAAGCCAATTCTTATACTATCGATGCAACTTTTCCTTCTTTTTGCCGCATAATCTAAATAAAACAACATAAATAACTTGTATTTCTACAAGTTATCATCTATAAATACCGAAGGCCACCTTCGTTTAAGGAGTTCGGATAGTTCGGTTCTGCTCCTCAGACTATAGAGTTCTTTTTTACCATATACTTTTCTAAGCGAGTGAAGGGAGATTATGCTAAGAGATCGTCTTGATGAACTCGGAAGAGTGCCGGGAAGTGTAGAAAATAGAGAGAGGGCCAACTCATGTTGAAGCAAGAACATCTTTTGGGCAGAATAAAGATAACTCGGTGAAAAAGTCTTGGGAAGCAAGATATTGCTACCAGGCACTCTACCCTTATTTTTCCATTGCCATTTTGTATTCTAAACTTATTTATAAAATGGAAATTTCATCTTTATATCTATCTACTCTCTTTACATTGCACATGAGTAGCTAAATCTGTGGAATGTGTTGAAAAGCACTTAGCTAGCATAACCTGGGATCTTCACTTTATGCGATCATCTTGTATTATGTATGCATCATTCATCATTTAGAGATACTCGAGAGGGTAGTCTAAGGATAAAATCTAGGCTTGGAAATGTCATATTAGAATCTAGGCTCGAGAGAGTCAGATTAGAACCGCATAATTAAGAGATAGAAGCTTAGGAATAAGTTCTGTTTGCTATTAACGGATCGCATGCACCTTAGAGATTGGATATGATTGTATGTGGTCACCTTGTACCTGTGTGCATCTTTCATCATCGCATAGGCAAGAAGTAGAGACTTAGGAATAAGCTCTATAGACATCATCGTATACATCGCATGCATCCTAAAACTAGGAGCTATTGCATTTGCATTGGAAAATGAATTGATATCGCATGAGTGAAGCATGATCGCATAGCTTGAATGCATTTTCAGGAAACGCTACCTTAAGACCTTCTCAACCCGTTCCTCCGCATACTCATTATATCTTTCGCATAATTAACTCTTTTCTCAAATCCACCACAAAACTTTATACCTTAAACAACAAACCAACCAACACATTGATTTATTTGTTACCACAAAGTAATCGAAATTTACCATCGCATACTGTGTCCTTAGTCCCTATGTTCGACCCTGGGCTTACCAAGCAACTTAGTAGGATTTATACTTAGATCTTGCTGAGAAAACTTGCATGCAAAATGCATATTTCACCATTACATTCTACACCATTATTTCATCGCATTAAACATGCATCAATAAACGATGTATTCGATCGTTTAATAAATGGCAGCCTATCGTATAGACTTTGTTATTAGATCGTGTAGTGATAACTGGTAGAAATACAAGTTATTAAAGCCAAATTATTAAAATAATGGGAGAAAGCGATGGTGAATAGGCAATATTATGATTGAATGCACCAAACTAAAAGAAAAATTGTGATCGCTAACTCTCATTGCATAAAAGTAGTTAAACTGGGTTATTCTTTACAGGAACAATGCGATAGCGCTTTTTGAGTTGGCGATCCAAGGGTACTTCAGAGATGATCACGTGATAACCTTACATAAAGGCGGTGGCCTAATGTAATAAAACTTGATGGGACGTAAAGCCGATAATGGTCAAATCAGAAATTCAGTTGACAACTGTTGAAGACCATATCGTTGCAAATCCATTGAACTTACGATGACCATCAGACTACGCAACAGGGTATGGAAATTAATGTTGCCCATCCACACAATCATTAGTGAGAAGAACTATTTTATCTAGAAGTCTATAAATACCCAATGCTACCAAACCAGGAGGATGACGAAGCAAGGGAAGGGAATTCTTCAGAAGAAATTAATTTTGGAGAGGTCGAGCGACTGACGAAAACAACACAGAGAAGAGACACCAAACCCTTGCGAGAGCAAGAGTTTACAACTTGGGAAAGAATTGAAGTGATAAGAGTAGTGTAAACCCAGAGGAAGCAAGACATTGCTTACTTGGCTTGATACTTACACCATTTATTGTTTGTACTTAAACACTTTATTTGCAAGATGGAAACTTAAATTTCAATTTATGTTTAGTCTCTTCACACCATACACGAGTATCTAAATTTGTGAATGGGTTGAGAAGTACTTAGCTAACATGACTTAAGCTATGCACTTTATGCGATCATCTTGTCTTATGCATGCTTCATTCATCATTTGGAGTACTTGAGAGAATAGTCTTTATAATCTAGGCTTGAGGTAGTCAGATTAGATCGCATAAGCAAAAGTAGAGACAGAAATAATTTCTATCTGCTGCATTCCATACATATCGCATGTATCCTAGACATGGGAAATGTGTCATTATGCATTGAGAAATGTAGTGCTTAATATTTGTGTATAGCATGATCGCATGACTTGTACAATATCTTAAGAAATGCTAGAAAAACCTCTTCTCAAGCCCTTTATCGCATATTTGTTACCACACCACCCTTTCATCGATGTGCATTTAATTCCATCGCATTAGAAAATCAAAGTTAAATCACCATCTACTTCTTAATCACCATCGCAATAAGATCAGAGAATCTGTCACATATCTATTTAGTAATCCCTGCATTCGACCGTGGACTTACCAGGACCATAAGAAGGCTTATACTTGGGCTTTGTTAGGAAAACTTGCATAATCATCGCATCCACATATACTTTCATCGCATGATAAATCAACGCATCATGTTTTTGCCAAAAACTTGGTGGTTGGGAAAGGAGAGGAAATAAATATGCATCTTATGTTATGCATTGATCTCCATGCGTTGATGATCATGCCCTGGGCTAGAAAATGTACAATATGCGTTTAAGCATGTATACGATGACCATGCATTCCTATCACAAGTTTTCTCGCTTTCTCGCCAAGTATAATGAGAACGCAAGTTTCTTGGGGTGATCCGAGGTCGAACAGAGGGACTTGTAACTTTAATAATGTTTGTGAAGTCATGTGTTTGAGGTGATGAATAAAAGGAAAAAGACAGAAGTTAAAGAATTATGCACTACTCCTACTCCTAACTAAACAAATTGAGCAATGAAAGTATAACTATGAGAATTGGTAGAGATGTGACAACTGTTAACGTGTAATAAGATGAATAAAGAAATAGATTGTGAAGGGGATAAATTCATCGTGGCATTAAGCTTGGTTATAAAGATAATCCCAGCTCGCCACACTAATGCATTGCACACTCTCAATGATCAGCCTCATGCTTATATCTCTATAACGCATGGTTGCGTTGATCATAAGATTATTCCTATCTCTAGGAATACTACTTACTTTGCTTAGTGAGTTCCACTTCTTACCCTCTCGGGCAGTGGTTATAGCTAATCAGCTCATAGACAAGCATTGCGATAGCCTCGCACTAAGCAAAGAGGATTAACTTAATATACTTGCACAACATCCACCTCTCAGTGGGTTGCTACATGCATCATATCTCTATGTTGCATGATTGAGTATGAAATAACTCTTGCAATCTACACTTAACTTACTGCAATGAAAGTAAAAGATGATAAAGAAGAAGGGGATGATGAAGATGGTGTTGAAGGAACTAAAGAAATGCATTGATTACAAAATGTATTAATGTCTTAAGCCAAAATATAATACAATATAGTGATAAGAAGAAATATGGAGGGCTAGATGTGGGCAATCTCTTGCTGCCATCAGATGTACGTTAAGGCTACCGGTGGTGCCATGGATGGGTGGTGGAGTAGTCTCTTTCGAGCTCTATCTCTAAGGAAACTCTGGTCGTCACTCAAAATGGGCTGTGAAGGTGAAGAATCTTCAAAGAGTGTCTGTTCATGCTCTCATCTATTGTCACAAGCATCCATCTTAAGGTAGAAGCTCGGATACCTTGAATTTAGGCTTTAAGGCTCTATTTATAGAGCTCAAACGCCGACAGCATCGGTGGTCCTACTCTGAATCACTGCCACTTCTGACACGGTAGATGAAATGTCAACATCATCTTATCTCTTTGATACTCTCAAGGTATGCGTTCATGCTTGTTTCTTCTGAAGTATCAACACATTCTACTCACTTTGCGATCGACCTTCTATCACGGTTATCACTCTGTAGCTGCGGCATTCCATGCAACGAACTGCTCTTCATGAAGATTAGCGCATGTGATCAACTTTGCGATGGTCTGAGATCAACGCATGCGATCGATTCCTACGATAGCTACAAAAATAGATATTTTGACGCGGAATAATGCATAATATAGGGTTAGCAGAGATTTTTATTGCTAATCGACACAAGCTCACTTTTCACATGAATTCTCAGTATTATCAACGCATATTCGAAGTAAAAGGCTACAATAGCTTGTATTTCAACAAGCTATCATGTAGCAATGATCAGCTAAGTAGCTATCGTATAGTCAACTCTAAGTGATCACTTAGTTGATCGTGTAGTCTCTCAACGACTATCGCTTAGTAAACAATTTTACTTGACAACCCTTTTTTCGTGAGTACTTTCTGAATGAAGTAACTTCTAAATTTAGGGAAAAAATCTTCCTTTTATCTCACGGTTACCATAAAACTTCCAATAACCTCTCACTCAATCGGTAATTAGAAAAAAAGAAATAATTATCATTAAATTAAAATATTATAAATGAATATGATAACCAACTTATCATATTATATTTATAATCTATAGTTTTAATAAGGGGTTGCAAGCTCCTTGAGGGTATTTTGTCGTTCGGACATTACTGGGAAATTTTTAGGGACGTCTCCTTCAAATGTGTCTTCAACACAAATCTCATTGTCAAAAGCAGCCTCCTGTCTCCTTTCTCTTTTGATTCTCGGCTCCTCCCAAGAGATCTCCACAAAGTACAATTGTCTAGTACTGTTGGGAGTGCGGGTCATGCACCAAAAGAGAAAATTGATTAACAAGGATAAACACTACAAGTTTTACAAATTAAGGATTCTGTTGGCTCCCCGGCAAAGGCACCAATTTGACAGCAGGAATTTTGGTGTCGCTCCCAAACCCTTGCTATACAAATAATATTTATAAATCACCGAACAAACTACTTATACTAACTGGTAGTACAAGCGGCAAGTCGGGGTCGAACCTCAGGGAAGCACGGAAGATTAGCTCATCAAGTTTGTTTTCAGTTAAAGTGATAAATGAGGGGGGATTGGTAGGGTTGGATAATTGAAATTGCATGAAAATAAAAATGCGAGAAAAGTAAAAATAGAAGCACAATTAATCGAGATATCTTAGCTTGGAGGAATCGATTCACCCAATGTAATTTAGATCATTGAACCAATTTATGACTTAAACTTCTTGTTTATGCCTAGTCCAATGATTCGAATCCCAACCAATGGTCTTAGTTATCTAATTAATCAAAATTCATAGAAAACCAATCTGCTCTGTACAAATTGATAAATCACATTAAGTTCTAGGGATAACACTAAGATGAGTGTTTAACTTCCAACGTCTAATTAAATAATCAGTACGGTTTTTATCTAGGCTGATAGGAGAAGTCCTTTTTGCCTAACTAACCTATTGCATCCATTGGGATTATGCTATAAATATTTGTCAGATATTATAACATAATCATAAAGCATTAGAATCACATGACAAAATTATTGTGCATCAATCAACAATTAAAATTATGCAATTCATATATAGCAGTAAAGGAAAGACGTGTAGGTGGATCAACTCATCAAGTTCCCATTGAAATAGGATCCACACAAGGAAAAGCACTTGCCATTCGTTGGTTAAAACCCATAGACAAGTTCATATACATCAATAAATTGAAATCTCACAAAATTACATCGAGTTCCTCGGAATCCCTAAGCTAAGAAACCAAAATCTTACCTTCCCATGGAGATGGAGAGGCTACAATCCGGCATCTACTTGATAAATTACTAAAGAAACGCCCAAAATACAAAGTGGAAGAGTTAAGAGAAGGGAAATTCGGCTGGAGGCCAAAGGGGGGCAGATGACTGATCTAAAACAAAGAACTGGTATTTATAGAGCAGTGTTGCAGCGTTGCAACGCTACAAAAAATGAAAAGTGGTAGCATTGCAATGCTACTCTTGATTGCAGCATTGCTCCGTCTTCAATTTGTAGTGTTGCAAGGCCATCTGTAGCATCGCAACGCTGCCCTGTTTTGCACAAGATAGGTAGCTACTGCCTTATAGCATTGCGCAACGCTCCATCCAAGGGTGTTTTCGTCTGTTCATGTCCCTTTAAAGCCCGGTTGCTCAAATTAGCTCCTAATTGCTCCAAATTAAGCCCAAATAGTTCATAATGATTGATTCTATCTCCAAGATGATCGATACCCGTAAAATCACTAAATAAACACATTAAACATAGTAACGACCGAGAATTAAGAAGAGGAAAATAGCACATTTTCAGTGCTATCAAAGGTATCCAATCTCATCCATATACTTATAGACTATTTTGGCTATATACTAAAACTTTATTCTTTTTTATGTTGCCACATAAAGTTAAAGTATTTATATTATAGTCATGGATTCATTTATTGGATTTTTATAACAAAATGTAATAGCAATAACAATTTATTGATAAATAGAATATGTTAACAATATTTACGAACTGTGAATTTTAGGTCATTCCCAACATATCTACCGTCCTTACACCTCCTTCCAGGCGAAAGAGATAAGCTCAATAGGAGGTGTAAGACTTGTGATGGTGTCTGATAACGGGCAGAAATGCACGTTATCATAGTACTAAGTTCTTAAACATTGTTGGATTGCATTGATGGAATATGTTAAATTGCGTCCAATAAGCATAAATTCTATAATATTGTGGTCACATCCGTCCAACGCATTAGAGCAGTTGGTCTTTATTCTTTTGTGCAGAATATGCGTTAACGCAATGCAGAAATTGCGATCATAGGAATACATTGGTCAAGCACAACTTCACCGCAAGGCTTTGCATTGATCGTGCTCGCAAACATTCATCCAAGAAGAATCACTGCAACTTGGTCAGCGCAACATGGTGAACACATTCGGGTGAAAGGATAATTAAGATCAATGGGACAGAAAGCTGACGACAGTTGGATCCAAATTAAGATGACAGCCGATAACGGTCACAAAGTACATTCAGCTTTATCGATGACAATTATCTGACGCATCAGTCAGGAATTAAAGCTGTCCCATCTGTACAACCGGGAGAGAGAAGCCGCCTTTCACCATGGAAACTCTATAAATACCAAGTGCATTCTTCAAAGAAGGGGTTAAGCAATCGATTACTTCATCACTTTACAATTTCACTCCTCTGTCCATAGTTTTATTTCATTTTAAGGCGAACGTGAGGAAGAAGGTGTACCGGTAGATCGTTCTGGCAAGCTTGGAAAAGCACCAGAAGCTCCAAGACAGAGAGAGGGTCGATGCCTGCGGAAGCGGAAACATTTGTAGATTAGAATAGAGATTTAGTGTAAAAATCCTCGGTCAGCAAGGAATTGCTACCAGGCTCTCTACCTTTACTTTTCATTGTCATTTTGTACTCAACTCAGTTATAAGAATAGAATGTCTTTCTCTATATCTGTTCACTCTATGCATGATCATCTATTAGAGATACTCGGGAGGGTAGTCTAAAGACAGGATCTAGACTTGGGATGGTCAGGTCAGAATCTAGGTTCGGAAGAACCATATTAGAACGCATAAACGGGAGATAGGCGCTTAGGAATAAGCACTATTTGTCATACCCCCTCACTAGCCTTAGCAGCCCCCCCCCCCCAAGACCTGGAAGGGAGCTTGAGGGTACACCAGTAGTATTCGAAGACAATATTTCAATTTAATGTTACTCCCCTTATCTATTCAAGATTTCAACATGTTTACAATACTCTATCTAACTTTCATACACATAGTTCAATTTCCTATATTCTTTGTTACATGATCTGAGCCGTACCCTGAGAATTTACCAAGTCCTGGTGTGTTGGTGGTTAATAGACTCCTTCCTGAACGCTCTGCTTTGCTACCTGGGGGGGGGGGGGATATAAGAAAACATTTGGAAGAGTGTGAGCTACTAAGCCTAGTGAGTGGTTCTTTTAGAATAATAATCACTTTGCAAAACATATTTTTGGGAAAAAAATCACATAATCACAATTCCAGTATAATCTATGCATGATCATGTGTACATTCATTCAATTATCATCCTCCAGTTCTGTGCTATACTTGGCATGTTCATATCATGGATATATTATCAATCACAACAACTTTTTATGGAAACTTTCCTATAACCCACTCTTCCCGCCAATGTGCACATCGACAATTCTTTTCCCGCTAGTCATGCTTAGGTACTTGACTATATTTCCCGTCGGTCTTCACCGACTATTATTTCCCGCCGACCGAGGTTGACTATATTTTCCCGCCAAGCACCTTTTATTAAGCATGCTAACTTATGTAATTTGGGTATAATCTCAGTTTCCATAGCAATTTCACAAACAATATCATGGCAACAACATAACATCATAAGCATGCATTTGGTACTTACATATGCATTTATCCACATATCAATGCATAAAACTAAGTAAACACTCACCATTAGCAAGTTTTTCCACTAAAATCACCTTGAGAATGCCTTCCTGAGAATTCCTCCATATCAATGGAAATTCCTCAATTAATATTTGTTATATCAATAAATAATGTCAAACTAGCCAAAATACTATTATATAATGAAAACACCAACTTACTCTACTCCAATTCAACCAAAATACCAAAATTAGCCTCTTTAAAGGTTATTTGGACCGTGGTAGGCAACTGCGTGTTAGGCAGTAGGCAGGGTGGGCGTGTTGTGCCGCATAGGGGACTGGCGTGTTTGGGCATGCGTTGCATTGGGTGTGCGTTGCGCTGGGCGTGCGCTGGGCGTGATGCATCGTACGGGGGAGGCAGTTGCACTGGGCTGGCGTGTGGGATGTGTCGAGCGAGGCACACACGGACGGACGGACGTAGTGCTGCATGCGCGCAGAGTGTGGGCTGGTTGTGCGTCCGGCTAACTTAATGCCTCACCAACGCAACCTTGTTTCTTTTGATCTCCAATCAACTTGGCAGCCTAATAACTCAAACGTCACTCTCTAAATATGCTCTCAACACACAATTTATGTAATGGTATGAATAAATTCCTCCTACCCAACCCTTCTATTTATAGCCATTTCAAACTCACCCCATGGTGACAACTCAACTCCCATTTGTCTCACTTTGGAGCTGCCAACACTCAGCCTATCCAGCCTAGCCTTGAGTTATTCTCATTTCAGCTTGCTAGCAAAAATCTCCTTTTTTGCATGAATTTTCCTTCACCTACCTCCTGCTTGAGGTGATAAGACTTCAATTGCATGAAATCTCCTTTGTCCACCTCCTACTAGAATTTTGTGTGATCCTCCTTAGGACTGTTGAGTATAAAGTAATGACCCTTGTGATTGAGTAAGCATATTTTTGTGTGAATATGTGATTCTGCCTTGCTCGGGACGAGCAAGAATTAAGATGGGTGTTTGATAGCACTCAAAAAGAGCTATAATTCTTAGCTTAATTTAGGCTTGTTAGTGGATTTTACATGTTAATTATCCTATTTTGTAGGTATAGAACATCGAAGAGGTAGAATCGAGCATTTGGAGTCAAATGGGGTTAATTTGAAGCAATTAGGAGGTAATTTGAGCATTCAGACTTCAAAGATGAAGAAATGACAAAAATACTTCTGATCGGAATGTTGCAACCCCCACTCAATGCTATAATGCAACATTGTAAGGCAGTAGGCTCGTATACAAGGCAGCGTCACAACACTACCCTTAGCGTTGCAACACTGCGAAGATTAACGGAATGCCAGTGCATCTGTGTGCACGCTGGCCCAAACAAGCGTCACACGTAGCGTCGCACCTCTGTCCCAATGCTTGAGGGCTAAATCAACAGAGCGTTGTAACGCTCTTGCTAGTGTTGTAATGATGTGCTTATTGTATAAATGTGTTCTTTACCAATTAGGTAAAAAAAAAAAAAGGAAGGGAGGAGGCTGATTTTCATGGAAGCCGAAGTGGAGCTTGAATTTCCTTCTTCTCCTTTCATATTTTAGCATCTTAGCTTAGGTTTTACATATTTATTCTCGGTTGTAATCTATGGATTGGATCTTCATCTTGAATTTTTCTATGAATTTATGAGGTAAATCCTATTTAATTTCTTAGAACAAGAGGTTCCATGTTCAATTTCTTGAGATTTCCTTGACTAAATTTGATATCCTTCCACTCTATGCTTTCTTTGAACCTTGATGTAATTTTGATTTGTGTTTATATGTTACACTAACGACGCTATCATAATTGCATATCTCTGCTAGTTAAATTTGAGCTTGTATGTTTCCTTGTGCTCGCCTATGCGTGAATTTACCCCAGTAGCATAGGATTAAATGTGAATGCTTAGATTTATAGGTTGGACTAGAATCTTAGTAATACATGTTCAACCTAGGTTCAAAGAACAAATTGATTAATTGAATTAGGTTGTCCAATCAATTAGTCCACACAATTGAATCCTCAATCTTCATGCATATGAATTTTAATTCTATATGGACGCTATCGAACCTGAATTAAGAGCATTTAGTTTAATTAGCGAATGACTCTCCAACCTTAATTAATAATTAGGACCTTAATTAATTCGGTTTTAATTAATTGTCGGCATTTATAGAGACTAGTTAAGTCAAATCGATTTAGTTGTGCATGCATAGAATGGATATTTGTTTAATTATTGAATTTCATGATAGAAGTTGCATAGGATTCTCTCTCTTGTTCTAGATAGACCAATTTTACCATCCCCCCCCCCCCCCCCCATTTACCGCTCTAGTTAGGAATTTGGCTTAACGAAACAAATCGTACTTTCCTATAAATCGACCTCATACTTGCTGGTTATGCTACTTATTAGTATAAGAAGTAGGTTTCAATGATTTATAAATATTTTTTTTATTTCGGGTTGAAGTCAAATTAACGACATCGATTTTAATGCGAACAAATATCTGCAAACCAAAATTGTATGCTCTGCACATTGCACATTATATATTTATTTACGTTTTTTTGGCCTTGACGTCCTGTATATGTATTATCTAATATTTTTTTTTAATAATCTTGACGTCCTGTATATGTATTATCTAATATTTTTTTTTTAATAATAAAAATGCTTTGTCTATACCTAGATGTACCTAATACATTGTTAATGAATCATCTATTCTCTTACCACTAACATTTTCACACTTTCTTTGCATATCGATTCCTTTTCTGTTATAGCATATATTAATTTTTAAAAAAAAAAAATTATCAACAACGATATTTTATCATAAAGAGAGTAAAGTTAAAATCTTAAAAAATGTGAATATTTTCAGTGCTGATTGCATCTTAAGCATGTTTCTCATGGGCTGCACACATTCACATGATGTCAGAAAAGCAAAATACAATAGATTTGAAAGACAAGCCAAAAAGGTTTGTTGGCTCTAGAATGAAAATATTCCATCTCAGCTTACTTTGTACAATTCCCTATTTGTGATACAAAATACAAGTTCAACTTTTTTTCCAATATACTCATAGACTGTCCTTCGTGCATTTTTCATCATTTCTAAAAGTATATACAAAGATCCAATTTGATTCACCAGCTCAAATGCATTAACTAGGGTTTCAAAATCCTATAATATTTGAACTTTTAATATTTTGTATGTCCATTAAAGTGTGTTTGAATTGACTTAAGAAAAAAGTATTTTTTTAAAAAAAATCCTTTTTATTTAAATATTTTTAATAAAAACGAATTAAAATATACTTGACCACTCCAATTTCTTTCTAAATGATTTATTTTATAAATTAAACATTTGAAAATGTATTCCAAACATACCCTAAATCACGTTGATTGCAGAAAAACTAAACTTCCAACATAATTCTTAATTATGTATAGTTAGCATGTCGGGTTAATATTAAATGAATCTATTATAGGATAAACAGACATAAAATGTAGAAGAGAGTCCATCAGAAACATTGTACTATAAAAACCAAAACTCACACAACACTATTTGAAAATCAAACTTATAATTTAGGTTAAATTATAAACTCTGATGAACTTTGAAGTTTGTTTCTATCCAGTCTCTAAGGGCGCCACCTGTTTAGTAGAAAATCCAAAAATAAAAATTTGAAAATAATGGATTAAATGAATACAGAGTTGTACTTCATGTTTTCAAATGTGTGTTTGGTAGCAGAATTTAGAAATTGAATTATAATCTAAATAATTGTAAACTAGTTGTAGTTACACAATAAACGTTAGTTGACAATATATTATTGTTAATTTATTTATAAACATGTTTTATATTAAAAAAAAAATTGTATAATTATTGTTTTATAATATTATATAATTTATAGGAAAATTTGAAATTTCGGTCCCTATGATTTGGAGTAAGTTAAAATTTAAGTCTTATGATGTATGATTATACCCCTATGGTTTTATAAAAACTTCACAATAAATAGTCCCTATGATATGAGCTATTTAAGAGGATTTAACCAAACATATAGACTATCAAATCATAGGAATTCAATTCTAAATTTTAAAATTGTATGGAACTTTATCCAAATTATAGGGACCAAACTTGGACTTTAACCTAATTTAATTTATTTTACATTACATAGTACATAGTTTAGTTTTTGTAAAAAAAATTAAATTGAGTTTATAACATGATATACTGTATTTCTAAATGTTTTTATCTTTATTTAATATAATTGTGTATTTTAAATTTTAAAATTCAAATTCTGGATATAAAGAAAACAGAAAAATATTGTTTTCAGAATTTACATTGTTTGAATTATATAATCCGAAAACAATTTTTAGAAACAGAATTTAGGTTATCTACTAAACATATGTTCACTGAAAATGAATCTAAAAACATAAAACAGTATCTTGCAAATCAAACAAGCCCTGAACTTTTGAAATTATGCATTAATAGTTATTGAACCTTTAAATTTTTTAAAATTCATGGATTTACTAGATACGTAATTGAAAGTTTAACATTTCATTAGACATAAAATTCAAATTTATATATAAGAGATCAATTAATTAACTCTTGAAATATTTGAATGTGATAGCGAAATATTAGAAAAAAATTGAAAGTTCATGTATCTATTAAACATTTTTAAATGTTTATGGACTAAACTTATAATTCAACCTATGATTTATAACCATAAACAAATAATAACAAGAAGAAAATAAATTTTTGTTCAATCTATGCTCAAGAAAAAAAAATGATAGATTTGTATCTAAACTAACCATATAAAACGGAGGGAAAAATGTAATTTATAAAAACTCAAGTTCAAAATCAAACAACCACTTCAAAAAACATAAATTATCTTAATAAACTAAACTTATTTTTTTTTTACAAATTTTAAAGATTGGAAATTTTAAAAGACAAATTATTCAACAAATGACAGATGTGTAATTGATTATTAAAAAAATATCAACAATTTTCATGCTTGACAGCCATAGATGGGTAAGGAGAGGTGGAAAAGGCAAAGGAGAAGAAGAACCATAATGAAAAGGGGAACCATGAGCACCACCGTAGGCGGCGGCGGAAATGGTGAAACACCACCGCAATCTACTCTCTCCATGTGTAAACTAGCTTTTCTTGGGATAACGGTTGTGGCGGCGCCGCCGTGGAAGAAGGTGGAGCTATCGGGTGAAGAGCTTGGACATGGAGAAAGGTTTTAAACCCATTACTGTAATATAGTGACCCTTTTTGGAAATCAGTGGTTTAGAATAGTTATAATTAATTACATTAAAGCTATTGAAATAATAATAATAAATTATAAGCCAATTGGTAATGAGACTACTCTACCACGTCAAGTTCTCGACTATGCTCTTTAGGCTATACATTTTCCAAATTTTATTCAATTTGATTGGGTAAATATATATTTGTTTTATTTAGAGAAAAAGAAAGAAGATGCATGCCTTCTAATCTATATTTAGTTAAAAGAAAAACCACATCTTATGTTACTATATATGAGTTGTGTGAGTTGTAAATTAAGAAATTCTTAGGCTAATTTAATTTTTTTTTTAAAAAAAAAGATAAAATATATCTTTGAAAGGATTAATAGGTCATGATCACTTATTTGGTATGAAAGGTTGATGGACAAAATCGAGTATCTTATTTTTTGTTGCTCATATGACGTGCCTAGAAAAAAAAAAAGACTAGTTAAAAAGACAGTAGTTGGAGACCTAGTGAACTTAATGTGAAAAAACTCTTCTTGAAAGTATCTAATTTAGTTGATGCGATGAAGAAGGAAAGCTAGTTTGAACAGGACTTAAGACGTGGAAGGAAAAAAATTTGTGACTTTCAAACTAAGAAGTTAACTTAAAAGGTACCTCAAGGTACTTAGGTTATCCCCACTCTTGTTCGGATAAAAAGACTCTAGTTTACTTAACTTGATAAGGAGAAAAAAAAATTGAAATTTAAAAGTAACGACAATTGGTGAAGTAGAACTCTACAAATCGTAGATAGAAAGATAAAACTTATAAAGGAGTTAAGTAGGGTTCTACTTTGTGAATTGAGTTTATGTTATGCTTGGAAAGTGAAAAGAACACTTTGAGTTTGTGGTTCTTAGCAAAGATAAATGTGAGGAAAAGAAAAGTATTTAGAAAGGGTATTATTATCTAGAGAAAATAAACAAAATCAATTATTTAAAACTAGAAGCATATAAGATAGGATTGGGTGTTTACTGTCTGAGCATTACTGTAAGCAATATTCTTACTATTTGCAACTTTGGACCTTAGTATGTGTTGGTTGAAGATATAACTTTCTTAGATTATTGGTTGTGGAACTCAATGTTAGCATGTAAATATTCTCCTCAAAATAAAAGCTTAAGGAAAATCAAGTATTGGAAGAGTGCTCGGGAAACTTCTTTAGATTATAGAAGAGTTGGAGAAAATAACATTTTATGTGAAGTTGTTTGGTGACAATAGTTGCTGAGACTTGTGGAAATGGAAGGATTAAGGCTTTGTTAGAGTAGGGGTAAGTTATTGATGATATGAAGCAAGGGTTAAGAGATTTTGATTTCCGGAATATATTAGAATAAGAAACTAGCGACGCCATCAATTCGATTTAAAGGTCAAAGTAATCTAGCTCTCCAAGTAAAGAACCAGTTGTATGTACGTTAAGGTTAAGTAAATAAGATCTTCCAAGATGACCATTACCACAAGAGATGAACTTGAAAGTAGAGCACCTATATTCTTCAGTATTTTTAAAGAGTCACTCTGGCAGAGTTAAATATCATTTCGCAGATACTAAAACTAATTAGCAAAATTTTTACACCCTAATTTTTAACCTTATAAGCACTCGAGTTTTTTTTTTTATTACGAAAGAAAGATGAATCCATGTAATTATGGATCAACTGTTATCAATTGAATATGGTAGCGTAACCAGATCACATAAGACGCAGGGGATTACCAAGGTTGTTAGGTCCCCAAACCAAATTTCGAATCCTAATATGTTTTCTCTTTCATAGAGAATGAGTTGACCAACTCTATGGAGTTGGATATTCTCAAAATAGATTTATGAATTAGGAAAGTTTTTTTCTTACAAACTATCTTCATGGACCAGTTATAGTTATTACGAGGTTATCTTAAAAACTATGTACACTGAGTTCCTCCATATATAGTTTTACTAATTTCTCCACCACTCGTATGAAGATTTCTCTGTGCTAGTATGATTAGTTGAGATATATATTTTTGGTAAATAAGACTTTTTAACCCACCTCATTTTTTATAGTGAATAGGTTAAAAGTACTTTTGATTATCAACATCTTAAGTGTCATAATTGTATATGGAAGACCACACTTTGTGAGGTATCAATTCCACTTTGTTTGATAGACCCCTGCTTCACATCGAATTTTTGGAAGTATTACTAGACAACGTTGGACACTCAGTTAAAATTCAGTATAGGTTACATCAACGGTTCAATGGTCAGATTGAGCGTTTGAATCAAACTTTAGAATATGTTACGCAATTGTGCATTAATTTTTGTAGAGAGAATTGAGAGTCTAACTTGCATCTTACGGAGTTTTCATACAATAATAGGTATTAGGCTAAAATGAGCATGAAAACTTTTGAGACTCGTTATGGAGAAGTTCCTAGTCTTCTATTTATTGAGATAAAGTCAAAGAACAAAAATTTTTTGTTCATGAGTTAGTTCATACTACTAATGATGCTATTCAGAGTTAAGAATACAAACAATACAGAGTAGACAAAAATATTATGTCGATATTAGGTAGAGAGACTTACAGTTTGTTGTAGGTGATAAGGTAGTCTTCAAATTAGCCCCTATGCATGAGGTGTTTTGAGGTTTGGAAAGAATTCCCTAGGTTCATATTTTATTGGATAATTTGATATCTTAGATCAAGTTGGTCCTGTAGCTTATCGTTTAGCTTTACTACTGTCGATCTTTGGATTTACAACATTTTTATGTTTCTATGTTCAGAAATTATATGGCATATTCATCTCATGTGCACTACAAGCTCTTTCATCTGAATGGGAACTTGAATATGAGGAGAAACCTATATAAGCACATTCTTGCAAGATAAATAAAGACTTTATGGAACCGAGAGTTACCGCTAGTTAAAATGCTTTCGATAATCACCATTCTAAGAGAACGTGATGACGGGATAAGAATGAGATATGCATAGCTCTATCAAGATAAGAACTTTTGAGGATAAAAGATTTTAACGGTGGACAATTGTAACATCTCCGGTTTCAAAAAATTTTAAATTAAATATCTTTAATTATTGGGTTTTATTTCCCTTTAATTTTAGATTTTGGAGCTAAAGTGGAGATAAGTTGGAAGAGATAATTAGTTTAATTTTGAAACTTAATTGATAAAAAGATTTCAAAATTTTGGAAACATTTTGAGTTTAAGAAGGAAAAGAGAAAAGTTGGCTTTGATTAGTCAAACTTGGTTTTATTAATAGGGACAGTTGGTTTTATTAATAGGGACACTTGCAATGCAATAGCAAAAAAAAAAAAAAAAAATTCTTAAATTTACAAATTTAGTAATAATTTTTCAAAAAATTTATAAAAATATTTGTAAATATAACAAAAAAAATATATATATATATATAAAAATTGATTTCGGTTTTTATTATTCTAAATTTATCCTTATTAGTGTATCAATATATCATTAGTATATTTGATATACTTTATATCTGGTACATCAGTCATTTGATATACTTTATATTTGGTGTATCATCTTTACTAATATACCAAAATAAAGTATATAAGCTATATAACGAATATATTAAATTTATCATTCATACACCATATTTATTAGTTATGAAGTGCTTATTCATTTACTGATATTCGTGGACTTGATTTCAAATCTTATTTGTTTGTTGTAGAATATTATTTTTCTATAACATTATAATAAACGTATAATAGTTCATGTCGTTATTTTTAGTAACCATTTTGAATGAATGTTGATAAACTATTACTGGTATACTAATGATATACTTGATGTACCAACATTTTATACTTGAAATGAATTTTGAGTTAATGTTGATATAATACTATTACATCAATATTAGACTTGAAATTTTAGAAGAGATGTTTTGAAATTGAAGTTTAAATGAATATTGATAGACTACCGATACACCAATACAATAATTAAAATAGATTTAAATCATGAGTGATATACTATTATTACACTAAAAGTGTACATGACATTAATTTTTAATGACTATACTAATATACTATTGATACATATATGTTACAATTTAAATAAACTTTGAATAAGTGTTGATAAATTACTAATATAATGCAATACTAAGTATTTTTTATTTGAGTAATTTATCAACACTAAATATTGATTATGAGTGCTCATTAATATTCCATTGATACATTAATGATCTACTTGCAATTCAATTTGAATTAGTACCAATATACAGTTGAAATGTTAATGTTAAACTTTATGGTATCATTCTAAATGACATAGTTCATATTCATTATATCAATAATATCATTTATACTTTTTTTTCCTTTCTAAATCACGTACATCAATCAATTAATATATGAAAAATGAACTATTTGTTATATAATTGATACAAAAATAAAATATAATTTATATACTATTAAAATCATATAAAAAAATTTAAAATAAAACAAATTAACTAACGACCTGTTTGAATTGACTAGAGAAATAATGTTTTTCAAAAAAGTCATTTTTATTTAAACTCTTTTGATAAAATCTATCTAAAATACACTTTAAAAGTATTTCAAAAACTATTTTGAGTTGTACTCAACACTTCAATTTTTTAAAAATGAATTATTTTCAAAATTAAATCAAACACACCATAATATAATCAATATTTAGTATATCACTTGTCAAAATTAATGCATTTTACATATATCATCAACATCGAGATTGATCAACTAATCAACTGTAAATAACTTTATATCAACATGAAAAAAATAAAAAATATATTTATCATAATCGAACAAACAACGTCCAAGAACACATTTAAAGTTATGATATATCAGTTGTATAAATGATATTATCTAAATAAAGTATATCAATTGATTGATATATCACATATAATGTATATCAGTTGACTAATATACTCAATATATTAGAAATTTTTGTTGGTACACAAATGAGGGTAAAATCGGGAAATCAAGTTTAAACTTTTTGCTATATTTGCTATACCCTTGTCCCCCCACACAAAAAAAATTCTCACCGACGCTGAAATGCACAAAAAAAAGGTGCATTATCTACCTTGGATTTAGAATGGTTTTCAGGTTTGATTAGATTTGATGTTATTTGGTAGTATTTTTTAGGGTTTTAGCAAAAGATCAAAATTTGAGTTAAAGAGAGCAAAAATGGTGCCCAGGAAAGTTAAAATCGAGCCAAACATCAAAAAGGGAAGAAAGAAGAGCAACGCCCGACGCCATTAATAGAATGCATCCAGAATCGCAGCCGAGTTTTTTGCAATCACACGGCACCCCACTCTCACACGACGGCCAATCACCACGCTACTTACTTACAATCGACAAGTGACACCGCCCACTACTGTCGTGTCTGCGCCGCCATCCAGTAGTCGCTGGTAATGTTTCACGGCTCCTTCTCTTTATATCTTTATCTCTCTCTAAATAAACTCTCTCACAAGTGTCTCTCCAAGTTCAAGATTACTGTAATTTACAAAAACTCAAGCTGAAAATCAAACTACTACCCAAAAAATTTAAATTAGTAATATTACCCATGAATGTATTGAGTAATATTGTAGAAAAGTGAAAATTATAAATATTGGTACTGTATAAGCGAAGATATTGTTCATATTTATAGTCTTGATGAATTATAAATATTGGTACTGTACTGTATAATAGCAGATGAATTATAATAGCAGATGAATTAGTAGAATTTGAAGAGGATACTATAAGCATAGCTCTAAATTATCTTACTATACTAAACTTAATTTTGTACCAATTAAAAGATAGGAAATACTGAAAGACCAATTATTAAACCAATGATAAAACATAGAGATGTGCAATTGATTATTAAAAAAAAATGTCAACAATTGTCATGCTCATGCATGACAGCCATAGATGGGTAAGGAGAGGTGGAAAAGGCAAAGAAGAGAAGAAGAACCATAATAAAAAGGGGAACTAAGAGCACCACCGTAGGCGGCGGCGGAAGCGGCGGAAGAAGCAGAGGCAGCACCAAAAGGCACACTATCCAAACCAACAAAGTCACCTTGGAATACCAGAAACCGCCGCCGGCCATTATTTTCTCCGATAATCTACTCTCTCCGGGTGTAAACTAGTTTTTCTTGGGAAGAGGGTGGTGGCGGCGCCGCCGTGGAAAAAGGTGGAGCTATGGGGTGAAGAACTTGGACATGGAGATATGTTTTAAACCCATTATTGTAATAAAGTGGCCCATTTTGGAAATCAGCTGGTTTAGAAATAGTAATAATTACACAGCTAAATTAATATAAAAATAATAATAAATTAGATTACTCTACCATGACAAGTTGTCAACTATCTTCTTTAATCTATATATATCTTTCAAATTTTTATCCAATTTGATTGGGGAAAAATATATTTAATATTTTTTAGTGAAGAAAGGAGGTGCATGCATTCTAGTCGATATTTATTTATTTTTTTTTTTTTACAAAACACATATCTAATTGTTACCATAGGTTTATTGTGTGAGTTGTAAATTAGCAAATTCTTAGGCTAATTTAGTTGTTTCCGTTTGTTTTTATTTTTATTATTATTATTATTTTTTTTGATTCTTTGTATATTATCTTCTATGTATTTTTCATAGTAAAGTATTAAAAATATATCAATAAAATGACATGGTATCAAAGTCAATATCACTATGGTTTTATATGGTGTCTTCTAAAGTTGTCACCATCTTCGAAACCCAATGTTATGCTCAAATCTATTGTCACCATAGATTGTTTATGGCCATCTCATTTTGGTTGGTTGGTCACAACCTCACTGTGAAGTTTTCTATCATTTGTGGTTTATTACGCCTGAGTTTGTCACACATCCCTGAATTTTTTTACTTGAGTTCATCCCATCGTTTGTGGGTTCACCTCATCTTCTTAGTTTGATCTTGTCAATCTGATTTGGTTCGATCAACCCAGTTCTTTGTTCGACTATTTATCTGATTCAACTATTTTTTCCATTGTTTCTAAATGACAAAAATTTATGAATCTTACATTTGGACAAACGATTTATTACATGATCATACATTTCTTAATAGTTCTACAATTGAGTGCAGATCGTGTCAAACATGGTCATACTTTGGAAAATTTTCCTACTCGATCACCTCGTCTTCTACGTAAATCCACCAAACCAGATAGAGTCTTATCTAAAAACTAGATTCATCATTTATTACTATTGCAATATCCTCCTCCAATGACCAAACTCCTCTTAATATTTCACTTATGTCTGCCTCCACTCCTATTTCATCAGTACTCCCTATTGTTTAGACTCGGAGATCGATGTTCTTAATTTGACTCCAAACCCAAACAAAAGAAAATTTATAATTACCCAAACTACTTCTATTACTACAAAGATGTAGTAAAAGTAGTAAGAGTAGGATTGAACCACAGAGAAGCGAAGAATTAATTTCTTTTGGGTTAGATTTGACCGTGGAAAAACTGTAAAAACAAGATTTTGGTTTGTGGTTTTGAGATTGAAAATATACAAGTAAAAAGCAAAGTCTGATGAATATATGAAACGGTAATGGATTCAATTAGTTATTGGATCAAGTAGTCATTCAATGTAAATTAAATCATTGTTTTCAGCCCAAATATCATATATTCGAATCATGCATGCATAGATACTCAATCGATGCGAATTAACTAATCTCTATAAGCCCGAAAATCAATTAATTCGAATCGATCAAGCGTTCTAATTCATAGTTGAGGCTGAAAAGTCATGCCCTAACTAACCTACACCTCCTCGATGCAATTGGGTTCTCAACGGCTACAAAAAATTAAAAACACATGCATTAAGATTTAGGATTCAAATATGTTGATTAAGTGTCAAGAAAGTCGTGTTCAAATAATCAAATTGTTCCCTAAATCAAGATTAAACATGTGATACAAAGATTTAAGACCAGCCTATAAACCTAAGCATGTTCATCTAATCAGTGCTACAAGGGTAAATTCAAAGCATGGACGATACAAGGATACGTGCGAGCTTGAATTTAGCTAGCAAAGACGTGCATTCATGATAGGGGCATCAATCTACACATAAAAACAAATCTAAATTAAACAAGATTTAAGAAAAAAATAATTCTAGATTAAAGCATAAAAATTAAAACTGAAAACTCATCAAAGTACAAAGAATGCTTAATCGAAGAACTAATCATAAGATTACCTTATCGATTCATAGACAAACCGATGGGACACAATCCAATACAAATTCATAATCCGAAAATAAAATAAAAAACTAACCTAAAGACACTAAAAATTGAAGGGAATAGAAGAAGAAGAAAGTCTGACTTCAGCCTTCATGCTTCAGCTCCAAGAATCGGTCTATACCTCCAAAATTCAGCACCTTTTTTGCCTAGGTCCGAGGAGAAGTATTTATAGGAATCCATCGCATCGTTGCAATGCTTGGAATGGCGTTGCAACGCTGGGTCGCGAGCGCGCTCTGGCTCGTCCGTCAAGTGTCGTAGCATTGCAACATTGTTGAAGAGCGTTGCAATGCTATCGCTTCTATTAAATACTCGCTACTCGGTCCTCAACAGCTCAATACTCGATCCTCAAACACTCGCTAGTGTTTTCTTGATTACTCGAAGACCTTCTACTCAATGGCACTCGATGGTGCTTTATACTTGGTGAAAATCGATGGCATTTTGGTCTTTTCAACTTCTTCGAAGCCCGGATGTTCAATTTAGCTCGAAATTGCTTCAAATTAACCTTGTTTTTCACTAAATGTTTAATTCTACCTCTTGATTGCTCGATATTGCTTACTTGGCTTGATACTTCTTACACCATTTATTGTTTTGTACAAAACACTTTATTTGCAAAAAAGGAAACTTCATTTCAATTTATGTCCAGTCTCTTCACACCATGCATGAGTAACTAAATTTGTGAATGGGTTGAGAAGTACTTAGCTAGCATGACTTAAGCTATGCACTTTATGCGATCATCTTGTCTTATGTATGCTTCATTCATCATTTGGAGTACTTGAAAGAGTAGTCTAAAGACAAAATCTAGGCTTGAGAGAGTCGGATTAGATCACATAAGCAAGAGTAGAGACTTAGAAATAAGTTCTATCTGCTACATTCCATATACATCGCATGCATCCTAGAAATAGGAAATGTGGCCTTATGCATTGAGAAATGTAGTGCTTACTATTTGTGTATAGCATGATCGCATGACTTGTACAATATCTTAAGAAATACTAGCAAAACCCTTTCTCAACCCCTTTATCGCATATTTGTTACAACCCCACCCTTTCATCGCTGTGCATTTAATTCCATCACATTAAAAAATCTAAGTTAAATCACCATTACTTCTTAACCACCATCGCAATAGGATCAAAGAGTCTGTCACATATCTATTTAGTAATCCCTACATTCAACCCTGGACTTACCAAGACCCTAAGAAGGCTTATACTTGGGCTTTGTTAGGAAAACTTGCATGATCATCACATCCACACATCCTTTCATCGCATGATAAATCAACGCATCAAGTTTTTGGCACCGTTGCCAGGGATTACAATATAGATTATGCTATCATCAAACCTCTTTGATCTTTGTGGCTTTCGACCTTTAGAGTATTGCCATTCCACGTGTGAAGGAAGAAGCAAGCGTCATATGAGTGAAGGACATGTTCCTGAGCTCAAGTATGACCCAGAGATCGAAAGAACTTTTCGCAAAAAGTAGAGAACCAGAAGTAAACGGCAAGGAAGAGTTCCTAGAATGGCTGAACAACCTGAAGAACGAGTAGCGAATGAAAACAACATGATGGCAAATCCCATCCTACTGGCAAATGATCGCAATAGACTCGTCTAGGACTATGCGTCACCAAACTTGTACGATTTCTCCCCAAGAATCATGAGACCAACATTGGATGGATCAAGATTCGAGATAAAGCCAGTAATGTTACAAATGATACAAACAGCAGGATAGTTCGGAAGACGACGTGGTGAAGATCCGCACACCCATCTACGAAGCTTCATTGATATTTGCAACACTTTTGTGTTCCTTAATATTTCCCTAGAAGAGATTCGACTCACATTATTTCTATTTTCACTATGCGATAAAGCAAGAAAATGGGCATACTCTCTCGAACTAGGAGAGATAACATCATGGGAACAAGTTGTGGAGAAATTTATGAAGAAGTATTTCCCACCCACAGAAAATGCCAGAAGAAGGAAATTGAACACCAATTTTGAACAAGAAGAAGATGAATCGCTCAGTGACGCATGGGCGAGATTCAAGAGACTAGTATGTGACTACCCACACAATGGATTGTCGGATTGCCTTCAAATGGAGATTTTATATCATGGACTTAACTCTGCATCGCAGACTGCTGCCAATGCGGCAACAACAAGAGGTCTTCTGGACAAACCATATGATGAAGCAAAGAATATTCTTGATCGCATCTTGAAAAACCACAAAGATTGGCAAGAAAGCAGTCAAAGAACAAAGCCCAAAGAAGGTAATACGAGTAATGGTGCCATTGCATCATTACAAAATAAAATAAATGCGATGATAAACTTGTTGCAAGGCATCACAATAAACAATTCAGGAATTCGAAATGGGCAAGTCAATGCTATAGAGAAAACAAGCACCAACTGTGTCATATGTGAAGAATTGCATTCTTTTGAAGAATGCCCACGAAATTCTCAATCAGTGTACTTTGTCAAAAACAATTCTTTTTCAAACACTTACAACCGGGGTGGCGAAATCACCCTAATTTTTCTTGGAAGAACAACCAACAGCAAGGCAGTCAGCCTATGGCTTAGATAGAGGGACCGCCAAGGTTTTTCCATAGAACTAATGGACAACAGCAACCTAGCAACTCTCAAACACCATCCCCATCATCCATAGAAAAATTGTTGAAGCAATACATCGAAAATAATGAAACAATCCTTCAAAACCAAGCTACATCCATCTGCAACTTGGAAATTCAAATAGGACAAATTTCAAAAGAGCTAAAGAATAGACCCCAAGGGACATTGTCTAGCTCAACCGAGCTTCCACGCAATCCAGGGAATACAAGGAAAGAACACTGCCAAGTAGTCACACTAAGGAGTGGAAAGGCGGCGATAGAAGTCAGAAAGAAGCCTCACAAGACTGAGTCAAAGGAGCAACCTGCGATTGAATCAGAAAAGCCTCTATCGCAAACTGAATCAAAGGAGTCCAAAACTAGGGAACCAGAAGATGCGATCACCTCTAAGCCTCTAGACCATGAAACATTGAAAGTACAGTTACCTCCATTTCCAGACTGAAAAAGAAAATAATGATGAAGGCCAGTATTAGCGTTTCTTGGAAATATTGAAACAATTGCACATTAATATTCCATTCATAGAAGCGATAGAGCATAGCCGGTATATGCGAAATCTTTTAAGGACATTGTCTTGAAGAAGAGAAGCACAGGAAGATTCACCATGATGGCATTGACACAAGAATCCAACACTATAATCCCACCAAAGATACGCGACCCAGGAAGTTTCACAATACCCTGCTCAATAGGAGAAATCTATATTGGTCAAGCATAAACTTAATGCCCCTTTCCATCTTCAAAAGATTAAATGTGGGATAGCTAACACCCACAACGATGACTCTTCAACTCGTCAATAGATCTTTGGTGCACCCTGAAGGGAAATTAAAGGATGTCTTCATAACAATAGACAGATTTATTGTACCTACAGACTTCATTATCTTAGATTATGGGGTGGATAAAGATGTTCCAATCATATTGGGACGACCATTCTTGTCTATTGGTCGTGCTCAAATAGATGTGCACAAGGGTGAAATCACAATGAGCGTCAACAGAAAGAAGCTCAGGTTCAATATTATCAAGGCAATGAAGTTCCCAAATGAAGAAGGCCTATCAGATTCTGATGATGAACACACTTGCATTGAAAATTGGGAGTCCGAGGAAGAAAATGAAGAAAGAGAGGATGTGATAGCATCCATAGAGACTTGCCATGCAATAACAAAGATATTGAAGAATGAGGAAATGCTGAATTTGGATGAAGAAAGAAAAATACAGAAGCCCTCTTTAGAGAAACCACCTACACTAGAACTAAAAACTCTACCATCCCACTTGAAGTACGTATTTCTCAGCCAGAATGAAACTTTACCAGTCATCATATCCTCTGTGTTACCTGAAGAAAAAGAAGTCGCGTTGCTCAGTGTTCTAAATAAATATATTAGAGCAATCGAATGGACGCTCGCAGACGTTAGAGGTATTAACCCAACGTATTGCATGCATCGAATCCGGCTTGAAGAAAATCAGAAGGGCTCAATATAACCGCAACGTAGACTGAACCCTGCGATTAAAGACGTTGTCAAAAAAGAAATCATGAAATGGTTAGATGCCTGCATTATCTACCCTATTGCAGATAGCACTTGGGTCAACCCCGTGCAATGCGTTCCCAAAAAAGGTGGGATGACAGTGGTTCCTAATGCAAATAATGAATTGATCGCCATGAGAACCGTCACGGGTTGGCGGATTTGTATGGACTATAGAAAACTCAACGCGATGACAAAGAAAGATCATTTCCCCTTGCCTTTCATTGATTAAATGCTTGACCGATTAGTGAGGAATGATTATTTCTACTTCCTTGATGGGTATGCAAGCTATAACCAAATTATGATTGCACCAAAGGATCAAGAAAATACCACGTTCACATATCCATATGGAATGTTCGCCTTTCATCGCATGCCCTTTGGATTATGCAATGCTCCCAGTAGTTTCAAAGTTGTATGATGGCTATCTTCTCCGAGTACCTTGGAAGACTCAGTTGAAATCTTTATGGATGACTTCTCAGTCTATGGGCAAACATACGAAATCTGTCAGCAAAACTTGGACAGAATACTGAAAAAGATGTGAAGAAACTAATCTGGTGTTGAACTGGGTAAAGTGTCATTTTATGGTCAAAGAAGGAATTGTGCTCGGGCACAAGGTTTGAAGGAATGGGTTAGAGGTGGACAAAGCAAAAATTGAAGTTATAGAAAAACTTCCACCTCCAGCGAATGTGAAAACTTTGAGCAGTTTCCTAAGACATGCGGGGTTTTACAGAAGGTTTGTGAGGGACTTTTCCAAAATCGCTCGACCTTTGAATGTGTTGTTGGAAGCTAATAGACCCTTTGATTTCGATTCACACTGCCTCACTACATTCAAAACACTAATGGACGCCTTGACTATAGCGCCAATTCTGATCACACCCGATTGGGCAAAGCCCTTCGAACTGATGTGTGATGCCATCAGATATGCGATAGGGGCAGTCTTGGCACAAAAAATAAAGACAATGTTACACCCCATCGCATATGCTAGCAGAACATTAAACTCCACACAGGCAAATTCCACCACCACCGAGAAGGAACTTTTAGCGGTGATTTTTGCGATTGAAAAATTCAGACCTCAGTTGTTGGGATCAAAGGTGATTGACACACAGACCACTTTGTGATAAGATACTTGATGACCAAAATGGATGCAAAGCCTAGACTAATCCAATGGGTTCTTTTACTCCAAGAATTTAATATGGAAATAATCGACAGAAAGGGAACAGAGAACTAAGTCACTGACCATTTATCGCGATTAGAAAATCCAGAAGTGGATCACATCCAATCAGAGGTGAACGCCTCATTTCCTAACGAGCAGTTGTTTAAGATTGAAGAATTACCCTAGTATATAGATATTGTTAACTTCTTGGTCTGC
Source organism: Benincasa hispida (assembly GCF_027475165.1). Lineage (NCBI taxonomy): Eukaryota > Viridiplantae > Streptophyta > Magnoliopsida > Cucurbitales > Cucurbitaceae > Benincasa > Benincasa hispida. The sequence continues at coordinate 63,939,243 of NC_143480.1, read as the reverse complement.
AAACAATTCCCTGAAAACTACACATCCCATCAAAAGAAAAGGCTCATTCATGAATGCAAATTTTACTACTGGGACGATCCGAATCTCTACAAAAGGGGACCAGACCAGATATAGAGACTCTGTGTTCCAGAAAATGCTTTCCATCGCATATTGTTTCAATATCATGAATCACCCTATGGAGGGCATTTCGGTGGACAGCGCACAACAGCAAAAGTTTTGCAATGTGGGTATTACTGGCCCACTCTGTTTAAGAACACACGAGAATACTCCATGAAATGTGATAAGTGCCAATGCACTAGAAGCATTTCAGAAAAAAATGTGATGCCAATGAACATCATTTTGGAGGTGGAGTTATTCGACGTCTGGGGAATAGATTTCATGGGACCATTTCCATCGTCAAATAGTCATAAATACATTCTATTGGCTGTCGATTATGTTTCCAAATGGATTGAAGTTGTTTCATGCGTTGCAAATGATGTGGCAACAGTCTCTAAGTTCTTGCAGAAAAACGTCTTCATTCGTTTTGGCACCCCACGTGCCATAATAAGTGATGAAGGGACTGATGGGTGGAACAGGGAGAGTAAATATGCTTGCATCTTATGATATGCACTGATCTCCATGCGTCGATGGTCATGTGTTGGACTAAGAAATATGCAATATGTGTTTAAGAATATATGTGATGACCATGCATTCCTGCCACAAGTTTTCTTGCTTTCTCGCCAAGTATAACGAGAACGCAAGTTTCTCGGGATGATCCAAGGTCAAACTCAGGGACTTGTAACTAAATGTTATGAAGCAATGCGTTTGAGGCAATGAATAAAAGAATAAGGAAGTTAAAAGACTATGCGCTACTCCTACTCCTAACTAAACAGATTGAGCAATGGAAGCCTGACTATGAGAATTAGTAGAGATGCGGAAACTGTTAATGCGTAATAAGATGCATGGAAAAATAAATGGAATGGTGGAGGGGATAAATTCACCACATCATTAAGTTTGATCGCAAAGGTAGTCCCAGCTCGCCACACTAATGCGTCGCACACCTCTCGGTGGTCAGCCACATGCTTATATCTCTATAATGCATGTTTGCATTGAGCATAAGAATATTTCTATCTCTAGGAACACTACTTACTTTGTTTAGTGAGTTCCACTACTTACCCTCTCGGGCAAACAGTTGCGGCTAATCAGCTCATAGACAAGCATTTCAATAGCCTCGCACTAAGTAACAGGATTGGCTTGCTATACTCACAAACGTACACCTCTCGGTAGGTTGCTACATGCGTTCTATCTCTAGGCTACACGATTGAGTATGCGACCGCCTTTGATAACTAAACAAATGAAGGTAAACGATGACAAAGAAGAAGATAATGAAGATGGTATCGAAGGAAATAAATAGATGCATTGATTACAAAATATATTAATGTCTTAAGCCAAAATGTAATACAATACAGAGATAAAAAGAGAGGTGGAGGGCTAGATGTAGGAAATCTCTTGCTTCCATCAAATGTATGTCAAGGCTGCCGGTGGTGCCATGGATGGGCGGTGGAGTAGTCTCTCTCGAGCTCTAACTCTGAAAAATCTCTGGTCGTCACTCGGAATGGGTTAAAGGAATGAAGAACTCTCAAAGAATGTCTTGCTCACGCTCTCATCTGTGATCACAAGGATCTTTCTTAAGGCAGAAGCTCGGATACCTTGAATTTGGGCTCTGCGGCTCTATTTATAGAGCTCAAACACCAACAACATTGGTGTTCTTGCTCTGAATCATTTTCACTTTCGGCATGGTAGGTGAAATGTCAACATCATCTTTTTGGTATTCCCAAGGTATGCGTTCATGCTTGTTTTCCGAAGTACCATCGCATTCCACCAACCTTGCGATCACCCTTCTATCATGGTTATTACTCTGTAGCTGCAACATCCATGCGATGAACGCATGCGATTAGTAGCCACAACATCCATGCGATGAACGCATGCCATCAATTCCTGTGATAGATACGAAAATAGACATTTTGACGCAGAATAACGCATAATATAGGGTTAGCAGAAATTTTCAGTGCTGAACGACGCAAGCTCACTTTTCACATGAATTCTTAGTATTATCAACGCATATTCTACTTGTTAGCCCTCTTAATTCTAAATAAAAGACTACAATAGCTTGTATTTCTATCAGCTATCAGGGACCCACTTTGTGAATCGCATTGTTAGTAAACTATTGATCAAATATAATGTCCACCATAGGATTGCCACCGCATATCACCCCCAAACAAATGGAAAAGCAGAGGTTTCTAACAAAGAAATCAAGTCAATCTTAGAGAAGGTGCCACCCATCGCGGAAGGATTGGGCCATGAAACTGGATGATGCCTTGTGGGCATATCGGACTGCTTATAAGACACCCATAGGCATGTCACTATATGCGTTGGTGTTTGGAAAGGCTTGTGATCTACCGTTGGAACTGGAATATTAGGCAATGTGGTAGTTAAGAAACTTAACTTTGATTTTAAGGCTGCATGAGAAGAGAAAAAACTTCATCTACCAGAGCTGGACGAGTGGAGATTACAAGCGTATGAGAATTCCAAATTTTACAAAGAACACACCAAGTGATGGCATGATAAGCGTCTTTGTGAGAAAAACCTCAAGAAAGGTCCAAGGTTATTACTGTTCAACTCTAGGCTGCGTCTCTTTCCTGGAAAACTGAAGTCACGTTGGTCCGGGCCTTTCATAATCAAAGAAGTATTCCCGCATGGAGCGGTGGAATTGACCAACGAATATGGGACCAACACATTTAAAATGAATGGACAAAGAGTAAAGATGTATCATGGAGGAGATTTAAAACGCGAGAAAACCTCCATTGAGTTGGGTAAGCAAGAATAAAGAAAAAACACTCAGTCCCTGCGATGATAAGCAACATACATTCATTAGGGATGAAGTATTTCATTTTGAGTATCCTTTTTGTTTTTCTTTCAAAAATCTATTTTACTTTCTGTATGTTTACTACTCTTTACGATTGTCAACTCTTTTCTTTCTATCTTTCTATCTTTTTTATTTCATCATTTTGATCGTAATAAACGAATGCGATGGGCTTAAAACACGCGATCGGTTGAGCTTATAAATATATATACATACATACATACATATATATACATACATACATACATACATACATATATATATATATATACACATATATATAAAGCCCATCGCAACTACAATATCCGCCCATCACAGGAAAGGATGCGATCAAAATAATGCGGGCGAAAAATTAAATTTGGAGGTTGTGTCCTTCCTTGCCTTATCCTATTTCAATTTTTGGTACTTCTCACTTTCAATTTAATATTGTTGAATTCTACTATCGCATTCTCTCTCATTTGAATCAATTCTGAATTTTTTATTACTTAATTTGGTCGCCGCATTCATCCTTTGCCATTATGACTTCAAGGATGAAATATATGCATCTTTTCTTATCACATGAACTAGCGTTAGATTAATTCCAGGACAATCGATTCATAAAACATTTCTAAAATTTAGTGGTCTGCCAGCTTTACTTCACAACTACTTTTACAAAATTTTCTGAGTCCATCGCATGGATTATTTCATTTTCAGCAATGAGGATATTGCTGCGTGTTAAATTTGAGGAGGTGTTATTTTCAACCTCGTTATTTTCAGATCTTCATTTCAATTTAAAAAATAAAAAATAAAATAATATACTATATAATGTTGAGATTGGATCCTGCTTGTAGTTGGATGTCTACATGACACCCGTGGGGACAAGCCAAAACGAAGATGGGAATCGTGATCAACGCAGAAACTAAGTGATCGTAACTCCGCTGCCAAATAAAAAGATGGACATGAGTTTTGATTGAAAAGAGCACCTCACTCATAGTTGGATGTCCGCATGACACTCGTGGGGGTAAGCCAAAATGAAGGTTGGGCGCTCGGATCAGTGCAAGATCACAAAACGAATATCTGAATCATATGAAGGCCGAAACTACTTGAACATCCCGGTTTGATGAAATTTGAAATAAATCAGGCGATGTCCTAGGAAATGTGTAAAGATTTTTTTTTTTTTAAGATTAAGCTCGCGGTCCTTAAAGATTAGAAATATTTTAGGAACAGATTGGGATAGAAATTAATAATGACAATGGTTCAGCGATTTGAATAAGGCATCATGAGAAGCTTAAGCATGATGAAGGTGATTGAAATTTTGAGAAATCTTTAGTTTATGCTTGAGGGAAAGCATTGTTTTAAATTTGGGGGTGTCATAACTGGTAGAAATACAAGTTATTATAGCTCAAATTATTAAAATAACAGGAGAAGCAATGTTGAAATAGGCAATATTGCGATTGAATGCGCCAAACTAAAAGAAAATTGCGATCGCTAACGCTCATCGCATAAAAACTGTTAAATTGCATTATTTTGTGTAGCAGGCACGTTTTGAATTTGTGATCCAAGGGTACCTCAAAAGATGATCGCATAAAGACCTTACAAAAAAGGCGATAGAACAATATAATGAAACATGATGGGACGTAAAGCTAATAATGGTCAAATCAGAAATGCAGTTGACGGCCATTAAAGACCATACCGTTGCAAATACATTAAACTTTCGATGACTATCAGACGACACAACAAGGTATGAAAATTAATGTTGCCCATCCATGCAATCATTAGTGAGAATAACTTCTTTGCCTAGAAGACTATAAATACCCAATGTTACCAAACTAGAAAGAGGCGCGAAGAGGCGAGGCGAAACCGAGGGAAGGGAATTCTTGAGGAGAAATTAATTTTCGGAGAGGTCTAGAGACTGTCGTAAACAGCACGAAGGAGAGACACCAAACCCTTGCGAGAGCAAGAGTTAACAACTTGGGAAAGAATTGAAGTGATAAGAGTAGTATAAAAAGGCAGAGGTAGCAAGACATTGCTTACCTGGCTTGATACTTCTTACACCATTTATTGTTTTGTACTCAAACACTTTATTTGAAAAAATGGAAACTTCATTTCAATTTATGTTCAGTCTCTTCACACCATGATGAGTAACTAAATTTGTGAATGGGTGGAGAAGTACTTAACTAGCATGACTTAAGCTATGCATTTTATGCGATCATCTTGTCATATGTATGCTTCATTCATCATTTGGAGTACTTGAGAAAGTAGTATAAAGACAGAATCTAGACTTGAGAGAGTCGGATTAGATCGCATAAGCAAGAGTAGAGACTTAGAAATAAGTTCTATCTGCTACATTCCATACACATCGCATGTATCCTAGAAATAGGAAATGTGGCCTTACGCATTGAGAAATGTAGTGCTTAATATTTGTGTATAGAATGATCACATGACGTGTACAATATCTTAAGAAATGCTAGCAAAACCCCTTCTTAACCCATTTATCGCATATTTGTTACAACACCACTCTTTCATCGCTGTGCATTTAATTCTATCGCATTAGAAAATCTAAGTTAAATCACCATCTACTTCTTAACCACCATCACAATAGGATCAGAGAGTCCGTCGCATATCTATTTAGTAATCCCTGCGTTCGACCCTGGACTTACCAGGACCCTAAGAAGGCATATACTCGGGCTTTGATAGGAAAAGTTGCATGATCATCGCATCCACACATCCTTTTATCGCATGATAAATAAACGCATCACTACCCAACAAGTACCCTATCCCAACTTAAAATGATACATTGTCTCCAATATATCTCAAGTAAAGCTAAAAAAAAGAATAAAAATAAGGGAACAGAAAACCTCCCCTGATAACATAATCACGCAAATTATGGTGGTGGTCAGGCTCGCCTCTCAAAAAGATGCTCCTCTCATCTAGGTCGTCCCTACAAAACAAAAACAAAAAGAAACATAATCTAGAAACAAATAAAGAAAGCAGTAAACTTTTTTTACTTAGCTCTCTTCATGAAGGGCAAATTTTAAACGTCGATTGTTGTGACCTGTCCCCTATCAAGGCACAAATAAACTCTCCTATTTCTCTGATCTCTTTTTGGATGAGTCGATATGGCTCGGTAAAGCCATAAGGGTTCCCATATTTTGAAAAGAACCAGACAGGTCGAATTTTGTATTTTTAATTTTCGTAAAAGGAAATAAATTAAAAGACGCTGAGATTGACTCAACTGGAAACAAAGACTCTGACTCAACTGACTCATGAGGTGAAGGCGAGCAAAATTCAAAAATGAGAGAAATACCAGGACAAAGAACAGGACGAGGCTTTGGAGCCTCTGACTCTTTTACTTGAGATTCTTCCAAATTAAGCCTGTACTCATACTTCACCTCACAAACTTGTTCTTGGCATGACAAAAGATAAATATCATCGTCAGAATCGGTCCACGGATATTCCATCACAAGGTCGGCCTCAGTGCCATAGACACGGGATGGCTCTAAATGATTTCCAGTACACTCAGAAAAATAGTTAGTACGTTCACACTTTAAATCATCCAACACCTTACCCTGATAAAAACTATTAGGAACCAGCTGCTCTACGGAATTATTGATGCTCGTAACTTCGCTGCGCAACGCGGCATCTTCAGAAGATGATTCCCAAGACTCCTCCAATCTCCTAACTGATTCAGCGATTTGATTGATTTGGTCGCTCAAACCTTGAAGCTCAGCTCTAACCTCACGTTCGAAATAGAGGTCATCCTACTGGAAACTGATGGGTTCCTTATAATAGTAGGGACATTCCTGCACAATCTCACCAAAGCGATTAGAAAGTTCCCTAACTATATCCTCTAAAGAAATATCTGTTTGAGCAAGCTGATACGACATTGACAACGATGTTTGGCTAGCCAATTCCCAGGAGAATAATATTCGCATTTAGAACCATTCGAATTCTAAATATGCAAATTAGCCATAACTTGTACAGTAGAGGTTAGTTCAGAAATTTGATTTCTAAGGCCACGAATCTTTCTTACCTCTGGTGTTTCCCATTGTTCCGCGTATCAAAACGCATACATGTTTATATTTTCTATCATTGAAAAAAAAAACAAGTAGACACAAAGGAGAGAATATATATATATATCGATTTTTAAAGTTTACAGTCAATTCTAACTAAAAGATATTAATAGGCTTGCTTCCCCGGCAACGGTGCCATTTTTGTTCGAACTTGGGGATCGATGTCATTAATTCGACTTCGAACTAAAACAAAAGAAAATTTATAATTACCCAAACTACTCCTATTACTACAAAGATGTGGTAACAATGGTAAGTGCAAGGTCGAACCACAGAGAAGCAAAGAATTAATTTCTTTTGGTTAGATTTGACCATAGAAAAATAGTAAAAACTGGGTTTTAGTTTGTGGTTTTAAGATTGAATATTTTCAAGTAAAAAGTAAAGTGCAATAGATATATGAAATGGTAATGGATTCGTTTAGTTCTCATATCAAGTAGATGTAAATTAAATCATTGTTTTCAGCCCAAATATCATATATTCGAATTATGCATGCATAGTTACTCAATCGATATGAATTAACTAATCTCTATAAGCCCGAAAATCAATTAATTCAAATCGATCAAGTGTCCTAATTCGTAGTTGAGGCTAGAAAGTCGTGCCCTAACTAACCTACGTGCTTTTACATGCAATTGGGTCCTCAGCGGCCATAAAGAAAAACACATGCATTAAGATTCAGGCCTTTTGACCTAGGGCCGAAGAGATATATTTATAGGAATCCATTGAAATAGGAAAGATCTGAACTTGCTCATGGATACTCTTGTTTAAGAGTTCCTTCAATTGGTATCAGAGCCAAGTTCTGATATTTCAATTTCATTGATGGAATGAATTGCATATACATTTGCGGTGGGTGCATATCTGCTCTCTGTTTAATTGTTAAATTGTTTGCGGGTGTGCGGATTAATGGAGTTTTCTGGGATGTAACCTCGATTTGATTTAATTCTTTAGCATTTTCGTTTAATTGTAAAGGCCCCTGCGTTTTTTGGGCACAATTGATTATTATCGAGTCTGTAATTCAAAGTCAATTTGAGTCTTAAGTCGTTCGTTAAGAAGTTTGGAGCAAGGGTTGTTGTACTTCGAGGAAGAAGACGATCAAGAGTTGATCAGGACATGTAGTCAATGAGGTAAGTGACTACTGAGTATCGTATGCTCGGGTGTCGTTTAACGTGCGCGCGCACTTGACGATCGTTTAGCTCAGCAAGCTTCATCGCTTAGTAACTAACTAAACAATCGCAGAGCATATTGCACGATAAATCATTTACTTTTTGCTGCGTTAAGCGATCGCCTACACAATCAGGCTTTGCAGCCTCGTTGTCGTCTAAGCGATCGTTTAGCTTTTCGCGCTATCGTCTAGTGAGCACTAAGCGATCGTTTACCTACGGCATTTACTAAACGATGGAGTTTCTCCTTGTGGTTCAAGACTTGGTTCGCCTGTGAACTGGTTTTCTCAATGGAAAATGTAATAGATAGAGTTATTTCATCCCGATTTTGTAAAGGCTCGTCCTGGTCCATTAATCCTTGATTTATTACATGAGATGTATGGTTATTAATATGTCATATGGTATGCACATATAGTAAATCCTACCTTAAGTTATGCAATGGTCGTGCATCATCTCTTTATTGTAAATGTTATAATTTAGAGAAGCATGATCTAATTATGTAAGAGCATGCTCATGCATCTTATAATATAAGAGTTATATTTATGCATGCATAAAAAGCATTAACATGCATCATCTTTATATTATAATTGTTATAGTATAAGGGTGTATGGAAAGCATGTTTGCTTGGTTATTATGCTTATATATAAAAGTTTATGTATAGTAATGACCGGACATTGCATGAAGCATGACACATCGGTTTCCTTATAAGCGTTATAAACACCTAGTTGTGCACGATGTTTTTCAGTTGTTTCTTTTCAAAGGTTAAAGAGAAATTAGAACTAAAAGCAATAAGAAAGACATGCATGTTCACTTAGGTTTAATTCATGGTTTTAAAATGTTAAAACTTTGATAACATAAAGCTAAGATCACGGTTCTAATATGATTAGCAACCATTAGGCTTGAAATCTTTTAATCAATTTAATAGAATTAAATTGACTAATAAAATATTAAAGTGTAGCAAATCTATCTATAAGGGACCTTTTGTCTAAGGCGGGTTCTGTCTAGGCTGGGATATTTAAGTTGACGAAAACGTAACACCCCCACTTGGGAACTTACCTAGAAAGGTGAATTAGATAGATTTGATGCATGCATGCAAGTTAAGGACAATCCATTAAATTGTTTAAATGTGACTACTTGAACTTGTTCATAACCCATAGACAAAAGTTGTTTATGAGCCGACTTAAAAAGATGACTTAGACTAAAATCAGTAACCGGATTGTCTAGGTTAATGAACCCCTAGGTAAAACATTCAGTGGGAGGTACTTGAGCATATGATGCTTCACTTAAACCTTTCACATTTCTCCTTTATAGTTCACACCGTGAGATCTACCCTCGGCCTTGTGGCACCTTGGGAGTGTCCCCTTAAAGGATGGTGTTTGGGTAGGTCAATATCAAGGTGGATGGAGAGATTGTTCATAGTAAGTGGGAGCAGGTAGTGCGACAGCATATCCCTCGGTCTTCCTCGTTGGATTGAACAAAGTTACTGCGCATTGCCTCGAGGCACCCTAGGAGTGTCCCCCTATATGATGGCAGTTTTGCGAGTTTCTATATTTCATCTCCTATAAGAGGATAAGGTTACTTAGACTCTTCTTCTAATCTGCTTCTTTCCTATGGTGGGCTCATTAATGAGGGATTCTAGCACTGAAAGAGAGGGGTCACACTTACGCGGAATTGTTAAAGGTTAATAGTTTTAGACCAAATAAATGGTGGTTGTTAGGTTCAGTTCCAAGAGTTGATTCTGCCTAATGGTTGAGAAGGTCTCATCCCAGTGAAGAGGCATCTGATCACCCCACCGGTGACGTTTATCCTGCCTCACTGGGGCATCATTGCAAAATAGAAGTCTTTCACTTAGGGTACTTGAAACTGTTTTGCAAAATTAATTGGTTAAAATTTGGTTTAGCAAAATCTAATAAATGTTTTGTTCGTTTTTTAGCAACAATCTTTTGAAAATGGCAACAGCCACTTTAGCTTTTCTTAGCACCGAGAAATTAACTGGTGATAACTTTTCAACATGGAAATACATGATCACAACGATACTAAACATCAAGGATCTCATGTTTTCCCTTACAGAAGTTTGTCTTCCTATTCCAGCTTTGAATGCCCCTCGAAATGTTCGGGAAGCATACGAGCGATGGACACGGGCGAATGAGAAAGCCCGAGCCTATATCTTGGCAAGTCTTAATGAAAGTCTTGGCCAAGAAGCATGAGCCCATGGTCTTAGTGTGTGAGATCATGGAGTCCCTGCGGGGAATGTTTGGAAAACCGTCTGAACAGCTCCAGCATGAGGCTCTTAAGTATATATTCAACTCCAAAATGAAAGAAGGCACCTCTGTTTGTGAACATGTGCTTAATATGATGGTCCACTTCAATGTGACGGAGTTGAATAGGTCTACCATCAATGAGGGCAGCCAAGTTAGTATAATCCTGCATTCATTGCCGGAGAGCTTTCTGCACATTGTTAGTAATGTGATTCTCAACAAAGTGAAATACAACCTTACAACTCTCCTCAATGAGTTGCAGACCTACCAATCTTTACTGAATAGTAAGGAGAGAAAGAAGGTCAAGGCAAATGTTACTTCATCTTCTAGGACGTTTATAGAGGTTAGACCTCAGGAACGGGAAGAAGAAGAAGAGTGGTAAAGGGAAAGGGAAGACATCTGCTAACCCGCTGTCTGTCACCTCAAGAAGGCATCCACCACCGGTTGAAAAGGGAAAATGTTTTCATTACAATCAGGACGGGCACTGGAAGAGGAACTATCCTCGCTGGCTAAAGGAAAAGAAGGCCGCTAAGGCTGTAAAGGTAAATATGATTTACTTGTACTTGAAACTTATTTAGTGGAGAATGATGATTCTTCCTGGATAATTGATTTAGGCACCACTAATCATGTTTGTTCTTCTTTTCATAGGATTACATCCTGACGACAACTGAACGCTGGTGAGATGACGATGCGAGTAGGCACCAGGCACGTTGTCTCAGCTGTGGCAGTGGGAGGGATCCAGTTATCTTTACAAAATAGGTTTCTAATTCATAGATTTTAGTTGTATTAACCACAAACCAATAAATTAACATCCAAGGTTATCTTTGTAACTTAAACATGTATGTAGAGACATATGGGTAGATCATGTTGTTGGGATGATGCCCTAAACTCTCGTATCCTGTAGTTTGTATACACAGTTTTAAACAAATGCTTGTGATGTATAATATATGATATTTTCTTCACTTTTGTCTATGAACATTGGATGTTTTTATTTGATTTACCACAAACCAATAAACTAAGATCCCTGGTTGTCGTTTGTAACTTAAGCATGTATATAGAGACATACAGGTGGATTATGTCTTAAGTGATAACCAAAATGGTCTATAGTATATGGATATAGAAGGGAAACCTTATCCTGGTAACGCTATGGATGCGACTCGCTTTGTAGAATAGTTACAAGTGTCGTGACTTGCTACAGATGGTTTGATCCTGATCATTCATGTGGAGACATGCGAGCGGGGGCATCCTATACAAAGGAGTTTGTATAAGACCAGACCACGAAGTGTTATAGCCTCGTTATATAACTTCGTTCATGATAGAGACTTCACTTTACTAATATGACCATAGGTAACATGACCTCAATTCAGAGTGAGTTGGGAACTCCTACCTTAGAGAGCGATCCTTTGATTTGAAGGGGTGCGAATGGCATGATCACCGACTCAAACCTACCACTTTGGGATTCCTTTGATTTGGGAGCTGGGAACTCAGCTACACAAGATAGAATTCACTTCTTCCCCGAAGAAGGGGTAAGTAGATAGATTGCTCCCTTAAGGGTTATCGTACTGTTGATTGGTTATATCCAATGGACACAGAAATATATTTCTGGTGAGAAAAGTGTAGCTGCCAGTCTTTAGTGAAATGCCTGGCAGTTAACAGATGGTGGATCTCGTGGCTAAAGATTTAGTCAGCAATTCACGTACCGTTGGAGCTTCGAGCTATAGGTCCATAAGGTCCCCTCGGTAGCTCAATGGATTCAAGTTGAGAATCAGTTTTTGGGTCAATTTGAAGTGTTCAAATTGACAAGAGGGAGTTCGATTATATATGATATGATTGAACTGGTTAATTATATATGATATGATTGATATTATGTATGAGATACATTATTTGGAGGAAAATGATATAAATATGATTTATATCTAGTGGAGGAGAAAAGACTATGGTTCATATGTATTGCATCTAATGTGATATTAAACCATAGGTTAATGGATATAATATGATTATATTTATTATTTATTTTTGGACAATTATATGATAATTGTGTTGACATTTTATCCGTAACCGTGTGATAGTGGGTGGTTACATTCAGTTTTTGTAACTGAAGAATAAAATGAAAATCGTTTTCATTTTGCAAAGAGATCTGACATTCGCTCACGTTTAGTGTATACTGCCTATCGCATAGCAAACCGAGAGACTACACGATAGCTCAATGTTTCTAAATGATCGTATACATGCACGTAGCTTACTAAATGATCACATGGGATTTGCTAAACGATCGTCTAGCCTTTTCCTAAATGATCGCACGCCCGAGCATTTACTAAACGATCGTCTATATGATCGCGACCCTTTTACTAAATAATCGTGTACCTCTTCCTAAACGATCAAGCATCGCCTATATGATAGACGTGACTTCTTCCACTTGCTTGGTCGTGTATACGATCTTTTCTTCCTCCTTCCCTCTACCAAATTCAATAGAGCCCACACCTCCTGGATTCTCACACCGAGAATACTGAGGGTTCTAAGTGGTGGTGTCCTCCCTACTGTTGTGTTCGTGAGGATTCCATTCGTTGGTAGATGATTTGGTGGACGATTACTTGGACGTGCTTAGCGAGAGCGAGAGGAGCAGTCCTTGGCGAGAACGAGTTTTCTGTGAAGAATGGTTCTTCAACTGGTATGTATTTCGTTCTCTTTGTCGTTTAAGTTTCAAAGCATGCCTGTAATTAGTTGTTAAATGCATATCTATTCTGTTTGATTGTGAATGCGTTAATTCTGTTACAATGAGTTTGGAACAATCTCACTTCCGCTCAGAGGTACTCTTTGATAAGAGTTCCTTGAATTGGTATCAAAGCCAGGTTTTGATATTCCAAATTCATCGATGCAAAGAACAGCATTTACTTTCTCGGTGGGTAAAAGCATGTTTGCCTTGTATTTAAGCATTAAATAGTTTGTGGATGTGGATTAATGTTGTTTATGGGATGAAGCCTCTGGTCACTTAAATTCTTTTACATTTCAAAGCTAATTGTAAGGGCCTCTGCATTTTGGGTGTATTAACTTGCTATCGAGTCTATAATTTCAAAGTTGTTTGAGTCTGTAAGTCGTTCGTGATGAAGCTTCAAGGCAATAAGTTGCTGTTGTTCGAGGATGAAGATGACCAAGTGTTGGTTGGGTTGTGTAAACGATGGGGTAAATGATCGTAGAGTATCAGATACTTAAGAGCAGGTTCACACATGCGCACTAGACAATCGTGTAGCTCAGCAAGCTTCATTGCTTAGTTCCTAACTATACGATCGCGGAGTAAATCGTTTACTTATCGCTTGTTAAGTGATCATCTAGATGATCGTGTTTCACAGCTACGTTGTCGTCTAAACGATCATTTAAAACTCGCGTGTTTTGTCTTATGCGCTAAATGATCGGGTACCTCATGCTTCATCGCATAGTTATTAGTACTTGATCGTAGCTAAACGATCGTTTACCCAGCCACGTTTACTAAACGATGGGGAGCTTCTATAGGGCAGTTCAAGACCTGATTCGTTTGTGAATTGGTTTGCTCGATGGAATATGTAATAGATAGAGTTTTTATTTCCAGTTTTGAGGTGGTTCGTCCCAGTCTATTAATCTTTGTGAATGTACATAGGATGTATGTTTATTTATATGTCATATGGTATGCCATATATAAGAAATCTCAACTTAAGTTATGCATTGGTCATGCATCATCTCTTTATTATAAGTGTTATGATTTAGAGAAGAATGATTTAAATTACGTAAAAGCATGCTCATGCATCATATAATATAAGAGTTATATTTATGCATGCATAAGGCATAGACATGCATCATCTTTATATTATAAGTGTTATAGTATAAGGGTGTATTGAAGCATGTTTTCTTGGTTCATTACTTGTATATAAAAGTTATGTCTAGTAATGAATGAACATTGCATGAAGCATGACACATAGGTTAAATTTATAAGTGTTATAAATACCTAGTTGTGTGGCAGTGTGGTTTTAGTTGTTTCTTTTATAAAGGTTATAAGGAAATTAGAATTAAAATCTATAAGAAAGACGTGCATGCGAACTTAGGTTTAAATCATGGTTTTAAAAGTGTTATAAAACTTGGTGGAGATAGACCTAAGATCATGATTCTAATATGATTAACAACCTTACGATTTAATCTTTTAATCAGTTTAATAGGATTAAATTAACTAAAGGTTAAAGTGTACCAAATCTATCTATAAGGGACCTTTTGTCTAAGGCGGGTTCTGTCTAGGCTGGGGTATTTAAGGTGACGGAAACGGAATAGCCCTACCTAGGAACCTGCCTGGAAAGGTGAATTAGATAGATTTGATGCATGCATGCAAATTCGAGGACAGTCCATTAAAGAGTTTAATGTGACTACTTGAACTTGTTTAATTTCAAAGACAATAGTTGTTTTTGGACAAATTAAATTGACTTAGATTAAAATCAGTAGCTGGATGGTCTAAGTTAATGAACCCCTAGGTAGAACATTCAGTGGGAGGTATTTAGGGCATCTGATGCTTCATCTAAACCTCTCGCGTTTCTCCCTTTATTGTCAATACCGTGAGATCTATCCTTGGCCTCAAGGCACCCTGGGAGTGTCCCCCTAACGGATGGTGTTTGGGTAGGTCAATATCAAGGTGGATTGAGAGAATGTTCATAGTAAGTGGGAGCGGGACGTGCGACAGCATATCCCACGGTCTCTCTCGTTAGGTTGGATAAAGTTTTTGTGCATCGCCTCGAGGCACCCTGGGAGTGTCCCTCTATAGTATAGTCATTTTGCACGTTTCTTTATTTGATCTCCTGTATAGGATAAGGTTACTTAGTCTCTTTTCCTAATTTTCTTTTTTCCTACGGTGGGCGCATTAGGACGGGACTCTGGGGCCGAAAACGAGGTGTTATACTTACACAGAATTGTTAAGGGTTAACAATTCTGGAACGAACGAATCATGACTATTAGGTGCAATTCCAAGAGTTGGTTCTTCCTAATGGTTGAGAGTGTCTCATCCCAGTGAAGGGGCATCTGATCACCCCACCGGTGACGTTTGTCCTACCTCGCTAGGGCATCATTGCGAAATAGAAGTCTTTTTCACTTAGGGTACTTGGTAACTATTTTTCTAAAATTAAATTGGTGTTAAAATGTGGTTAAAGCATAAACTTATAAAAGTATGTTCACTTTTTAACAATGTTTTAAAATGGCTACAGCCACAATAACTCTACTTAGCGCCGAAAAACTAACTGGCGAGAATTACGCTAGTTGGAAACACACAATCACAACAATTTTGATCATCGATGATCTCAGATTCATCCTTACGGAGGATTGTCCTCCTATTCCACCTCCTAACGCCACTCGAAATGTTCGAGAGGCCTGCGAGTGTTAGACACAGGCGAATGAGAAGGCCCGAGCCTATATCTTAGTCAGTCTTAACGACGTTTTCACCAAGAAGCATGAACCCATGGTCTCAGCACGTGAGATCATGGAGTCCCTGCAGGGGATGTTCGGACAACCGTCGGGACAGCTCAAGCATGAGGCTCTTAAATGCATCTTTAACTCCAAAATGGAGGAAGGTACTCTGTTCGAGTAAACGTGCTTAATATAATGATCCACTTCAATGTGGTGGAGATGAATAGGTCTAGGATCGATGAGGGCAGCCAGGTTAGCATTATCCTGCATTCATTTTTGGATAGCTTCCTGCACTTTGTTAGCAATGTGATTCTTAACAAAGTCGACTATACCCTTACAACTCTCCTCAACGAGTTACAGACATTCCAATCCTTACTGAAAAGAAAAGAGAAGAGGGGAGGTGAGGCAAATGTTACCTCGTCTTCAAAGTAGTTCCATCAAGGTTCGACCTCAAGAATGAAGTCTGCACCTTCTACTCCTTTCACTAGAAAGTGGAAGAAGAAGAAGGGTAGTAAGGGGAAGGGGAAGGCGCCTGCTAACCCCCCACCTGCTGCCCAATGGAATAGGCGTCTGGTGCCGGTTGACAAGGGAAAGTGTTTCCACTACAACCAAGACGGACACTAGAAGAGGAATTGTCCTCGTTGGCCTAAGGAGAAGAAGGAGCCAAGACTAAGTCAAAACAAGGTAAATGTGATTTACTAGTTTTGGAAAATTGTTTAGTGAGAACGATGATTCTACCTAGATTATTGATTCGGGTGCCACTAATCATGTATGTTCTTCTTTTCAGGGGATTACATCCTGGCGATAGCTGGAGGCTGGTGGGATGACGATGTGAGTAAGCACGGGGCAGGTCGTCTCAGTTGTGGCAATGGGAGGAGTCCAGTTGACTTTACAGCAAAAATTTCTTATTTTACAAGATATATTTACAGTTCCTGAGTGAAGAAGGAACTTCATTTTTATAAAGTGCTTGTTACAGTGTAAATATACTCTTGAGTCTAATGTCAATAAAGTGTTTAGTCATAAAGATGGAGTTGAGTTCTGTATAGCAAAACTGGAAAATAACTTGTATGTGCTAAGGGTTAAATTTAAGTTCCCTCCAAAACATAGAGAAGTTTAAAACTGTCATAACTTAAAATAAATGTCAACGAGATTCTCCAAAAGAAAATGCCCAACTTTGCCACCTTTGATTAGGGCACATCAATCTCGATAGGATTGAAAGGTTGGTGAAGAATGGACTTCTAAGTGAGTTAGAGGAAAATTCTTTACCGGTGTGCGAATCTTGCTTTGAGGGCAAGATGACTAAAAGACCTTTTACTGGAAAAGGTTATCAAGTCAAAGAAACTCTAGAGTTAGTACATTCTGACCTCTGTGGTCCATTGAATGTGCGAGCTAAAGGAGGCTATAAGTATTTTATCACCTTTACTGATGATTACTTTAGAAATGGGTATGTTTATTTGATGCAACAGAAGCCTGAAGCCTTTGAAAAGTTCAAAGAGTTTCAGGCTGAAGTTAAAAATGCATTGGATAGACGGGATAGGACACTTCGATCGAATCAAAGTGGAGAGTTTTTGGATTCGAGGTTCCAAGACTATCTGATAGCACATGGAATCGTTTCCCAACTCTCAGCGTCGAGTACACCTCAGCAGAATGGTGTAGCAGAGAAGAGAAATAGAACCTTGTTGAACATGGTTTGGTCAATGATGAGTTACGCTTCCTTAACGGACTCGTTTTGAGGTTTTGTAGTGGAGACTGCAGTGCATATACTCAACTGTGTTCCTTCCAAGAGTATTGCGAGAACACCTCTAGAGTTGTGGAATGGGCATAAAGCTAGTTTACATCACTTCCACATATGGGGTTGCCCAGCACATGTGCTTAAGGCTAATCCAAAGAAATTGGAACCACAGTCGAGGTTGTACCTCTTTGTCAGCTACCCTAAAGATACATGAGGGGGTTACTGTTACGATCCATTGGAAAACAGAGTGTTTGTTTCTACAAATGCTACCTTCTTGGAAAAGGATTATATTAGGGAGCACAGTCTAAGTAGTAAGATCGTGTT